>NC_056737.1:852995268-853295268 GCF_019279795.1 Protopterus annectens | reverse complement strand
AAAAGACGGAGACTGGAGACCAATATTGATCTCAGCAGACTCAACAAGTCTGTGAGGAAGACAAGATTCCGAATGGTCACTCTTCAGTCGATTCTGCCCTTCTTGCAGAAGGACAACTGGATGTGCTCAATAGATCTTCAGGATGCACTATCACATAAAAATTCACAGACGCCCAGGAGATTTCTCCGCCGGCTGGGGTCCAGTCATTTCCAGTTCAGAGCCCTGCCCTTTGGTCTCACTACAGCCCCCAGAGTGTTCACCAAATGCATGGCAGTGGTCACGGCTCACCTGAGACGCCAAGGATTCCAGGTGTTTCCGATCTCGACGACTGGCTCCTTTCAGCCACCACCAGGCATCAGCTTGTTCAAGCCAGGGATTACACAATAAATCTTTGTTCTCATTTGGGCATCTCGATCAACTTCAAAAGTCATCCTTATCGCCCTGCCAGTCTATTACTTTCATAGGCAAACTTAAACACTGTTCGGATGTCAGCTACCCTTACAGATCAAAGAGTTTCAGACATTCAGACTCACGCCAGGATCATTCTAGCCAACAAGAAAGTACAGGCCAGAATGGTTCTAAAGGTATTAGGCCTCATGGCTGCAGCCATTACTCTTCTTCCCTAGCTCACTTCTACATGCGCCTTCTTCAGTGGATGTTGTTCACTCAGTGGTCTTACCAACAACTTCCAATGCATCACCAAATTCTGGTGACACAGATTTGCAAAATCATCTTGCTTGGTGGATCACTTCTCCCAGATTCACCAAGGCAGACACTTTGTACCCCCATCCCGGTAGCCACTGTCACCACGGATGCCTCCCTGATCGGGTGGGGGTCATTATCAGGGCAGGATGGTTCATGGGACGTGGCAACCGTTCGAGTACCACCTGCACATAAATGTCCTAGAGATGAGAGCAGTGCTTTTAACGTTGCAAGCCCTCAACAACTTTCTTCCTGTAGGGACAATTGCAGTCCACACAGACAACATGTCTGTAGTTTGGTATATCAACAAACAGGGCGGAACCAAGTCCTACCCTTGTGTCGAGAAGCGCCAGACTTTGGCAATGGGCGATCTCCTCTCATCGGTTTCTGGTAGCAACGCACATCCCTGGGAAAACCAACATTTTAGCGGACAGATTGAGCAGAGCTATTCTCATGCCTCACAAGTGGTCTCTCAAGCAATCTATAGTGGAGGAGATTTTTCTGGAATGGGGTCGCCCATGTTGCGATCTTTTTGCTACTCCCCAAAACAGCAAATGCCCAGACTTCTTCTCTCTCTTCCTCTGTCAGGCCATCCCCCAGAGACGCTCTGACCCAGGATTGGCCCCAGGGACTTCTTTATGCCTTTCCTCCTTTCCCTGATCCCTCAAGTTATCCAGAAAGCAACCGCTTTGAGAGCCAAAATGATTCTCATTGCTCCTTATTGGCCTCAACAAATTTGGTTTCCGCTCCTCCATCGTCACCTTTTGGTGCAGCCGTGGCATCTGGACCCAGTGCCAGATCTTCTGATTCACCAATCCAGTCAGCTGCACCGGTCTATCCCTTCTCTCAACCTCACAGCATGGTTGCTCCACTTCCTTCCTTAGCCAGGCTTCCTTTGATCTCTAACCCTGTTAGAGACATCATAGTAGCTTCTTTAAAATCCTCTACCAGGAGGATTTATACAAGCAAATGGAAACGTTTCTCTTATTGGGCTAAAGCCAAGAATATTGATCCCTTCACTGCCCCAGTTCAGGCAGTTTTGGACTTCTTAGCGGAGATTTTTCATGCAGGCTCCTCTTCTTCCACAGTTAGAGTTCAATTGGCTGCTATCTCGAACTTTCATGTCGGGATCGCAGATCACAATATTATGTCCCATAGACTTTGTAGAGCCTTCTTGAAAGGAATTTTCCTACTAAAGCCTCCAATCAGGAATCCTCCTCCTCAATGGGATCTAAACTTAGTGCTGACATCCTTGATTCTTCCCCCCTTCGAGCCAGCTGTTTCTTGCTCCCTAAAATTTCTTTCTTGGAAAACTTTATTCCTAGTAGCTATTACATCGGCCAGGAGGGTGTCTGAACTTCATGCTCTATCGGTTCGACCCCCCTATTTGGTCTTTCACAAAGACAGAGTATCATTGAGAACTAATCCGACCTTTTTGCCTAAGGTCGCCTCAAAGACTAATTTGAATCAATCCATTGATCTCCCTGTATTTTTTCCAAACTATTCAAACAGATCGGAACAAAAACTACATTATCTTGATGTCCACCGCCAACTCAGATATTATTTGGACATAACTAAACAATTTAGGAAATCCGATCAACTCTTTGTTTCCTATGCGGATAACAAGAAAGGCCTTCCTGTCTCTAAAGTGACCTTATCTAGATGGCTTTCTTCTGTCATCTCTGAAATTTATCTGCTCAGGGGAAAACAGCTGTGCTCAAAACCTAAAGCACATTCAACTAGGAGCTTAGCTACTTCTACAGCCTTTCAAGCTAGACTTCCTTTAGACACTATTTGTGCAGCGCCACTTGGGCCACTCCTCATACTTTTGTTTCCCATTACAAATTGGACTTGGCCTCCAGGGACAGAGCCAGTTTTGGCTCTACAGTCCTCAAGAGTCTGTTCCATTGAGCCACCCAGGATAGAGGTGCTAGGGACGCGGTCCCATCAAGCAAGAATGAAGGCGAGATTGGCAACTTAACATTAAGAAGTTATGTACCTACCATAACGTTCCATGTTAGTTGTCTTCTCGCCTTCTTTCTTGCGACCCTCCCTCCTTCCCCCAGGCCTGGACAGACCTTTTTCTACAAGGAATTATTATGCTGAAGACCATTCATAGCTGGTCCTTCTTCCATCCTATAGGCTTTCTTTCTTCCTTTGGGAAGTGTTTATGCTTGGTGCTATTGCCCTTTGTCATCAAACGAGATCTGGGTACTTACCACCTTGCATCATGGGATATGGGGCTGCCTCGAGCTGGTAAAAGTGACTCGAGCTTAACAAGTGCCGAGTCGGAGCCGAGGATTGGCTCCGAACCCATCAAGCAAGAAAGAAGGCGAGAGAAGACAACTAACATGGAACGTTATGGTAGGTACATAACTTCTTATTTTCCCGCTTTTCTGAAGTAGAATAGTCCAGTCTTCAGATTTTGCTGATCCTCTGGGCTTTGTCTTAGTTCCTGTGCTATTCATATCCTTATTTGGATAAGAGGAAGCTTCTTTGTTCACCAGTGGGAGTGGGGAGCATGGAGCACTGAGCAACCTATTTGTCCCTAGAGGAGTGGTTCCAGCCCAGCAACTTGTAGTTTATTGGCCATTTTGGGTCATTTCCTGGCTCTTTTCAACCCCCTGCTATAAAGCCCGTTTTTGTGCGCTTTAGCGCGAATTAGCGCGAAGTTGCTCATAGAGCAGCATCGGGCAGCGCCGGTTAAACAAGTTTAAACTATTTCTGGCTCCGTAAAGTCTGCTCTTCAATTTTTCTCTTAGAACTGCTCTACTTGCAATCTAAACAGCCTATACTCTATCTGAAAAGCTCAGCACTTACTCCTAAAGCATTTTTTATACAGGTAAAGCACTCTTAAACAAACGAAACAGAAAAAACTTTAAAACTGAGTAAACCACACAAAAGGAAAGTAGAAGCACGCTGACACAGTAAATGGCACGGACCTTTTAATAAACGTAAGCACTTTCAGCTAAGCAAATGCCCAGCCTTCATCAGACAAAAACCAGTTAACACAGCTTGGTTTTTATACATAAAACCTACATCTGTAAGTGGCTAAACAGCCAGTCACATTACTAAATTGATACAGGATATTCCTATCTCTTTTAATTAGATAGAACAACTTCTTACAAGCCTATATTAATCATCTGTTGAGTTACTACTCCACTAAACAACTTGATGAGTGCCTTATTTAAAAACAAATATTAAAAAAACATATTTTTTTAAAAAACACACATAATAACCATAACTGAAGACATAACAATATCAATTAAATTGCCTAAGGCTTTTACCAATCCTAAAGCTAAAATATTATGAACGTGGAAATCTCACTTTCTTACAACTAATAATTATTACCCTCCCATTTACACACTGGATAAATTATTAACCACTAATGTTTATCTAAGGAGAGCTTTAAGCTTAAGAATACACTTAATGGAGACATAGTCATTCAAACCTGGAAGAAAATGTGCACATGTTCTAATCTGCCATAATACTTCTTGCTCTTCTAAATGTAGCTGCCAGGGCCCTCCCCTTATGTCATTTTTGATGTGATATACTACACTGAAAGTGAAACAGTGATCAGGGAATTCTAAAACATGCCTGGCAAGTGCATTTGTGAGGTCTTTCCTATCTATAGCATACAGGTGCTCGTATGTTCTTTTCTTTATTTTTCTCTCCGTTTTGCCAATATAGAAGGAAGGACATTTTTCACATAGAGCCACATATATCACGCCATTGGTGTCTCAATTGTAATTACCCTTAATGAAATAGTTTTTACTGTTGATATACACTTTGTTACCAACATGGATGAACGTACATTGAGGGCACATACCACATTTACACATTCCTACAATTTTATTTTGAATTTTAGATTTAACCGTAGCCGTTTCAACTAGATTTTTAAGATTAATGCCCCTACGGTATGTAAATTCTGGACGTGTCCCAAGAACCTTAACCAGAGCCCTATCCTCAAGTATGATATTCCAGTTTTTAGCCTCTATTTCTCTGATAGCTTTACAGTCCACACTGAAAGTGAACAAAAAGTTGATTCTAGAATGTACGGTGGAATCCCTCTTAGAGGTGTCCTTACCCGATCTACTCATTAAGCCACCCACCAACAGTGGAGTAAAGTGGCCATTAGCCCTTTTAACCTTATAAAGGGCAACTTGTCAGAGCTGCTAGAATGATTTCAGATGATAATGACTTTCTGATGGAATGTAACAAAATCAGTAAAGTGTTTCTGGCTTGAGGCTATCCTGATAGCCTCATAAAAGAGATGACGTATGAAGTACAGGTTAAAAGGGCTAATGGCCACTTTACTCCACTGTTGGTGGGTGGCTTAATGAATAGATCGGGTAAGGACACCTCTAAGAGGGATTCCACCGTACATTCTAGAATCAACTTTTTGTTCACTTTCAGTGTGGACTGTAAAGCTATCAGAGAAATAGCGGCTAAAAACTGGAATATCATACTTGAGGATACGGCTCTGATTAAGGTTCTTGGGACACGTCCAGAGTTTACATACCGTAGGGGCGTTAATCTTAAAAATCTAGTTGAAACGGCTACGGTTAAATCTAAAATTCAAAATAAAATTGTAGGAATGCGTAAATGTGGTATGTGCCCTCAATGTAAGTTCATCCATGTTGGTAACAAAATGTATATCAACAGTAAAAAATATTTCATTAAGGGTAATTACAATTGTGACACCAATGGCGTGATATATGTGGCTCTACGTGAAAAATGTCCTTCCTTCTATATTGGCAAAACGGAGAGAAAAATAAAGAAAAGAATATACGAGCACCTGTATGCTATAGATAGGAAGGACCTCACAAATGCACTTGCCAGGCATGTTTTAGAATTCCCTGACCACTGTTTCACTTTCAGTGTAGTATATCACATCAAAAATGACATAAGGGGAGGGCCCTGGCAGCTAGATTTAGAAGAGCAAGAAGTATTATGACAGATTAGAACATGTGCACATTTGCTTCCAGGTTTGAACGACTATGTCTCCATTAAGTGTATTCTTAAGCTTAAAGCTCTCCTTAGATGAACATTAGTGGTTAATAATTTATCCAGTGTGTAAATGGGGGGGTAATAATTATTAGTTGTAAGAAAGTGAGATTTCCACTTTCATAATATTTTAGATTTAGGATTGGTAAAAGCCTTAGGCAATTTAATTGATATTGTTATGTCTTCAGTTATGGTTATTGTGTGTGTTTTTTAAAAAATGTGTTTTTTTAATATTTGTTTTTAAATAAGGCACTCATCAAGTTGTTTAGTGGAGTAGTAACTCAACAGATGATTAATATAGGCTTGTAAGAAGTTGTTCTATCTAATTAAAAGAGATAGGAATATCCTGTATCAATTTAGTAATGTGATTGGCTGTTTAGCCACTTATAGATGTAGGTTTTATGTATAAAAACCAAGCTGTGTTAACTGTTTTTTGTCTGATGAAGGCTGGGCATTTGCTTAGCTGAAAGTGCTTACGTTTATTAAAAAGTCCGTGCCGTTTACTGTGTCAGCGTGCTTCTGCTTTCCTTTTGTGTGGTTCACTCTTAAACAAAAGAAAGTACTTCATTCGCCTAAATTCCCTTGAGTACCCATTTCCCCATAGGTCCTTTCTGACTCAGTTACACAGCAATCTTTTTCACTATTTCTAGCATGTCGAAGGGTCAGTTGCTGGCATCCTCTCCTGTTCAGCTGGTGAATCTGGGAATCTTGAGGCAATGTTACAATTGCCTCATGTACACAGACAACCCTCTCCTCCTCCCAACAAATACAAATATATGCGAGAGATGCAACTATATAGCCAAACTGGAGGCTGAGCGCTCTCAATTCAATACTGGCAAGACCAGTCAGGAGGAGAAGGTAACCATACACACCACAAACCCAGTCTCACATAGAACTGTCGCAACTGCAAACCAAACACACAAAAACATACTCGGAGGCGCTGATTAAAAATCTACCAAAACAACAGAGGCCTCCAAAGCAGACACCCAAGCAACCGCCACCTCAAGACATAGGTTCATAGGTTCATACTAGGCTATCTGCCCGAGGGCATTTACAAGCCTAGCCAATAGTTTTGTGGCTTACGCCACCCCTTTAGTATGGGGAACTATACCCATTATTTTGCTGTGCCTCTGTCGAGCAGTGACACTGAGGTAATCCCTGGGGTATGTCTGCGATCTCCCATCCATTGGTCAAGATTTCTCTTGAACAAGGCCAGCGAGGTGCTCTGCCTCACATATACCAGGATTTTATTTTATAGCACATGCAACACATAGTTCACAAAGTCAGTGTGCTAAACAGTCACAGCCCTTAAGGCCAAACAACATGCCAGACACACTTGTAATAGGTGACTCCATAGTCAGACACACTGACCTCCCGCTCACCAAACTGAACAAGGAAAGGGTCACAGTAAGCTGCCTGTCGGGAGCTAGAATCCGCCACATAACACAAGCACTCGGGTCACTCCACAGCAAGTACAAATATGACTCAGTCATTGTACATGCTGGTGTGAACGACCTGAGACGTACCTCCCTGGACTACATGAAAAGAGACATAGAGGAGCTCTCTGCTTATGTAGCCCAGGCCTGTATGACCCTGACCCTGAGCAGCATCTTACCCTCACCAAGATTGATGCCACAGTACAAAGACAAAATGATCAGTTTTAACAATTGGCTTAATTACTGGTGTCATTCTAAGGGGATCCAATGTCTGTCTGCTTGGGATGACATGCTTGACAAGCCACGCTGCTTTGCAAGGGATGGCTTGCACCCGTCACCCTTGGGCTTCCGGATATTGGCCAAGGCTCTTTCCACCCCCATAGTGCCTTTTTTAGGCAAGGCTCAAATGTCAAACCTACCTCCCTAGAAAACACAAGTGGAAAAAAACTAAGGGTAATGCTGTTCAATGCCAGAAGTCTAAACCTCAAGATGCACGCCCTCGAAGCCCTCCTCAGTATGGAGAACATCGATGTCTGTGCAGTGACTGAAACCAAGTTCAAGGCTCCTGAGAGCACACCAGCACTATCAGGTTTTACCTCATATCATGCTTTCCGGCCCCAAAACTTGGACCAAACCACAAAAGGAGGGGGGAGTATCCATATTCATCAATGATACCCACACCTCCAGGTTAGTGGCAACGCACGAAGCATCAGAGACCATACAGGTGCAACTAACCATAGGCAAAACTGCCTTACAGTTTGTAGCATGCTACAGACCATCCTCTCAAACTCAGGAACCCCACACAGCCTTCCTGAAGACACTGGAGAGTATGAATGTCTCTCCAAATACCATCATATTGGGAGACTTCAACTACCCGAACATAGACTGGGAACATTACTCAAGCCCCAACACCCTAGCCCAAAGGTTCCCAGAATTCATAAACTCAAATGCGATGGAACAACTAGTCACCATTCCCACAAGAGGAGACAATATACTAGACCTGATCATCACAAACATGGGGACAAAATGCTCCACACCGAAGTATATCCCTTTGGTAAGATCAGACCATAAATTAATCTCACTGGAAATCCACATCCCCCCACCCCTGCACAAAAGACCACAGTGAAGAACTTCTCAAAAGCCAACTTCACACTTCTTAAGACTGAAGTGGTATCCTTCAAGGCCCCTGGGCCAGTGGAAACCACAACCCACACTGCTGAATCCTTTACAAATGCCTTCTACGGGCACCTTCAAGAATGCATGGATCATGCAATCCCAAATAAAACCAAGACCCATTCCCCCAAAGGCAGGCACTCGGTCTGGTGAACCCCAGCCATAAACAAACTTTACAACAGGAGGAGGAAGCTACTACATGACAAAGCAAAATCCATAAATGCCTTATATGGGCACCTTCAAGAATGCATGGATCATGCAATCCCAAATAAAACCAAGACCCATTCCCCCAAAGGCAGGCACCCGGTCTGGTGGACCCCAGCCATAAACAAACTTTACAACAGGAGGAGGAAGCTACTACATGACAGAGCAAAATCCCTAAAAGGGAAGGCATCTCTGATCAGTACTAGCAAAAAACTACGATCACTCATAAAATCATCCAAGGCCAACTTTGAGAGAAAAATCGCAAAAGGCACAAAAGACAATCACAAGGCCTTCTTTAGCTATGTTAGAAACCTGGGTGGAAACTCCCAGATATGCTCAGAGTTAGTCCAAAATGACACAAAATACACTGAACCCACTGACATTGCCAACATTCTGTCAGACAGGTTCAGTGCAAATTTCTCCTCCCCCTCCCCCCCAAAAGGAGAAATAACCATCACAGCAAGTGTAGCCTCCCTAACATCTCAGATGCCCAGGTGAGAGCCGCCCTCTCTAAAGCTAAAAACACAGCATCAGTGGGACCGGACGATGTTCCGGGCTGTGTGCTACATGAACTCCAAGAGGAACTAAACCCACACACAAGGCTGCTGTTTAATCTTAGCCGTACTACAGGATACGTACCCAAAGAGTGACATACAGCAGCAGTGGTCCCACTTCACAAAGGCGGTGCTTCTACGTACCCTGGAAATTACCGCCCCATAAGCTTGACGAGCCTGGTCTGCAAAGCTATGGAGAGGATCATTATGGAACTCATAAACAAAGACATTGGGGACCTACAGACATTGGATCCTACCCAATTTGGCTTTGTCAAGGGCAGATCTTGCCTTTTGAACTTGGTCGACTTTTTTGAAACAGTCACAAAGGCCATTGATGAGGGTAAGGCAGTTCACACAGCCGACATTGACCTTGCAAAAGCCTTTGACACAATACCCCACTCGGGCATCATAGACAAACTCACCAGCGTAAATGTAAACCCATATCTCACAAGATGGGTTGCAAACTGGCTCAAGGACAGAACCCACAGGGTCAGAGTTGCTGGAGCTATGTCAGACTCTAAGTCAGTCACAAGCGGTGTCCCACAGGGCTCAGTCCTGGGACCCCTCTTGTTCGGCATTTATTTTTCCGAGGTACAGGCAAACATAGGAGGATTATGGCTGACAAAGTTCGCAGATGACTGCAAACTGGGCGCCATAATTGATACTCCAGCAGACACAAACATCTTTCAGAGAGGCCTCATAGAAACGGATAATTGGTGCCAGAGCCATGGCCTTAAGCTGAACGCCAAAAAATGTATAGTCATACCCTTTGGGAAAAACAAGGTACCCACAAATTGCCACATAGGTGATAATCCATTAAGTACAGAAGAGGTAATCGGGGACCTAGGGACCCAGGTTGACAGTAACCTTTCATTTGACACTCACATTGCCAAAGTGGTTAGGAAGACCTTCTATATTGCCCACCTTATCATGAAGGGTTTCACATCTAGATCAAGAGAGGTCATTGTGCCCCTGTACTCTTCTCTTTTCAGGCCAGTGATTGAGTACAATGCCCCATTTGGGATGTATCTTAACCGACACCTGCAGCAGTTGGAAAGACCCCAAAAGTTCCTCACCAAGAGGATAAAGGGTTTAATATGTCATATGCTGCCCGACTGAAAAAACTCCAGCTCTATTCAGTCGCATACCGCCTACTCAGAGGTGATCTGTGCCTGACGTACAAGGCCATGTCCAATCCGGAATTAATGGACATGCTCCACCTCAGAAAATCCAAATCCATCAGAGCCACGAGAGCAAGAGACTTAAACCTCAACACAGAAATAAATAGGACTTGCTGGAGGGACAGATTCATAACCCAGAGGCTCCCTAAACTCTGGAACAGAATCCCTATCCATGTCAGGCAGAGCCCCTCACTAACTCTATTCAAGAGAAATCTTGACGAGTGGATGGGAGATCATAGGTTTACCCCGGGGGTCATCTCTGTGTCACTACTAGACAGAGGCACAGTAAACTAAACCCTAAATGGGCATAGTATTCTCATCCTAAGGGGTGGTGAAAGCCACACACACTCTGGCTAGGCTTATAAATGCCCTAGGGCAGATAGCCTAGTACGAACCTGTGAACCTATAAGTTGTGTACACTTAACATAAATGTAGATGTTCGAGTGTATTCACTGTTGCAGGCTTGGTTACCCTCCCTCCAGCCCCCTAACTTCTCTGGGCTCTACTTTCCTTCTTGTTTGGTGTATTTAAGCTTTCTGGTGTATTTGCTTTTTGTTGGAGATGTAACCTAACAAATAATTGCTTCCCATTATGGGGGCACCTGACATTTGGGGCAAGAAAAACTGATGTAATGGCGTCGGCTGCATGTTTTATATCCCTGACGACCTGACGTCTTGGAAGAAGAGACAGCATCTGACGCAGGAATCCAAGGCTTTGATATTCAGGCCGGCTGAGGGCTACCTGCAGGCAGATATCCCAGATGTAATGACTGCAACAGTGAATACACTCTAACATCTGTATTTATGGTAAGTGTACACAACTGTACTTTATGATGATGCCATCGTAGACTTGCGTGAAAAAAGCACAAGTTAAAATTTGGTGTTTATGAAAGCAAAGGGGTGACATTATTCACCAATACACAATGTTAGTGTCCTGCATTATTGTTGCATGGTTACATTTTCTAAAGAAAAAAGTGAGAAAAATGTAGCTTTTGTTTTGTGTGCATCTTCGTGATGCATGTGCTCAAACGAGTAAAAAAAATAGCTCACTCTGTTCTTTAATTATTTTTTATTTGATTATTTCTATATATGGGCATGTGTGCATTTGTGATTTTTTAATACTTTTATTAAATAAACATTTTAGACAATGACGTGCACATGCAATAACAGAAAAGAATGCAAACCATAATAACATTTGTTGTAGTTATTTTCATGCCATATGCATTAGTTTTCTTTCCAACATTACATAAACTGCTCAGTTCCTGCCTTCCTTTATACCTTCCTGTGCTCATGTTGTTCTGGCAAATTCCATTTATTTCCATGTAATTTGCTCTTTCCCTTTTCCAAAGATCCTGCAGCCTGTTATTTTAACTCTTTTACAGTATTCAGTACTTCAATTACAATTGATTTAGATTTTAATTTACAGTTTCTTGTAATTGTTTTTTTGTTAGCTAACAGCATTAAACGTAGTAAGGTCTTACTATGTCTGGACAGTTCAGATCCATAATCTCAACACAAAGTTATTTATCGATTGATTGACATTTGTTTACTGGGAAAGTCCTTTCCTTAGTTACAATTTGCACCTCTAACATTTCTGATAAAATAATCCCTAGGGAATTTTTAAAATATACCATCTGATTGCATTCTTGAAAAACACATCCCCAGTTACCTCTGTCTTTTGCATCACACCTCCAGCATTTGCTATCTACCTGAGCAAAAAAATCTTTGAAGTTTGCTCGGGGTATAGAAATGCCTGTGCAAAGCTTTCCAAGAAACAATTCCAAACGGTCTAGATTTTCTTGTGTACTGCATACGTGAGTGCCATAGTTATGTCCTCACAATTTTTTGGTAAATTGCCTTTCCAGTCTCTCCCCAGTTCCTTTTAACATTCTCTGATTGATTCATATAGTTATCATGCAGTATTTTAAATGTTCTGCTAATTATCCCATTTTGAAGATCTGCTTGTGCTCTAGAGTCAAGTAGAAACTTTGTTTTTACTTATCCACTCCCTCTATCCCTTTCTCTTTGCCTGTACTCTGTTATTAATCTCTGGCAGAGAAGTTTACTTATGGGTAAAATATCATTTCTCCATATCTATTTTGGCTTAGTTCTTAAAATCCATTATTTTACTTTACGAATATATTATATATGGTGGTGGTTGTTAATCTCCTTAAGAACTTGCATCCAAAATCCTACTCTGTATTTCTCAACCCCCCCCCCCATTCAATTTCACCATCAACCCTTTCCATTAATATGTAGCTTTCTGCTTGAGTTATGTTACATCCACCTTAGCTATGTAGCTCTGCAGTATCCCTTCAAATGAAGTAATCATAAACAGTCTCATTTTGTGGGAAGAGTCAGCTTATCCACTTAACTGTTGCCCTTTATAAATAAATTCCTTCAACTTTTATTACCTTCCACAACTTCTCCTCTGTTTGATAAAAATACACCTGATCTGTATACAAGACTAACTGGACTAAACAAATTTTTTACTGCTTTTCTGTTACTATCAATGTCTGGTTTCTCAGTATTTGTTATCTTTTATGTAGTTTCTTCCTAATTATCCTTAGCTGCTACTACAGAGTACTTTTAAATCATTCTGCCTAAATAGTTCATTTTGTGTCTCCTTAAGTACAGGTATTATTAAACCAGGTCTTCTGCAAGTGCTTGCTTGCTTATAGCTTGTGACTCACTTGCTCACTGCTAACTCCCACGAGACTGATCTTAGTTTTAATTACCTGGCCCTCCCTTCACCCAACCCCACTGACCTGCATAGACCTAACTTTAACCCTAAACTCCCACCTGGTCCCGAACACTCACGTCCCTGATTTGCTTCCTAAACGTAAAGTCTCCAATCACTCCCTAAACCTTCTTGCTCCCTAAACTTTGAACTTCCTTCCTGTTCTCTAAACCAGAAGTCCCTGATTACTTCCTAACCCTAAAAGTCTCCTGCCTCTTTCTAAACCTAAACTCCTGTCTCACTCCCTAACTTGAAAGCTCCATATTCCTCAAACCCACTCTGTCACTGCCCAAAACCTTATTCTACACTCCCACTCCCTGTCTATGGCTACCACACTTGCCTTTCTTGAACTTAGCTAACTGTGTTTGGCTGAGGTGCGGCAGCAGCGCTCTCTCTGTGGAGCTGCTGCATCTCTCTAGAACAGGTAGTCAAGTTCAAGCAGGACTGGCAGACCATGACCTTTGTTTTACTTTCATTTATTTTGTACCCCGAAAAGACTTGAAACTGTCTCAACATGAGCCACACCACCAAGTTGTCCTTTTCTGTATTTATCAAATGCAAAATACCATCCGCAAATAAAGCTAATTTTTCTTTTATACCCTACCAGTTATGTCCTTGAATTTTTGAGTCCTTTACTTTCTTTGCTAGTGATCTTAAATGTAAAGCAGTATCAGCAGAGAAAGAGAGCATTCCTGCCTGACTCCTCTGATTAAACACAGCTTGTCAAATAGGAACCCTCCCTCATTAATTCTTGCCTCAAATCCTTTGTGTATCTTCTTTATAAGCCATTTATTCTGCTAGAGAATTCAGTGCCATATTCATAAAATCTCAGATGAGTCAGTCGTATGTTTTCTCTGCATCAAGACACACCGACAGTTGCAATGTTGTCTTAAACTCTAATCATCATTTTTCTGTTAATGGTCTGAAATGTTTGCCTTCTGTCAAAAAAAAAAAAAACACACACACACACACATTGATCCACATCTTAGTAACACATTTGCTTTTCTGTCATCTAGTATAGATATAAACACTTTATAACTTTATAGTCTTGGTTTAAAATGTAAATGTATTTATTTATATGTGTTTGTGGCTATGGAATTTAGAAAGGCAGAGCAAAGTACACGTGGAAAAGTTGTGCAAGTGTAGAGAAGGAGTAAGGTAAGGAGCTATAGCTGAAGGAGTCAGGTTTTTGGGAGTATTATATTGGCACATGTACATAGCGAGAGAGAGAGGAGAGGTGTTGTCTGAGGGACGTCTTATAGAGAACTGGATTGCTGGTGCTTCTGACCAAAGGTGAGAGAGGGTGTTCCATAATTTAGAGACAGTGAAAGAGTAGAGTATCTGCCCTTCTTGAGAGATTTGTTTTTTTCAGCTCTGAGCAGCAGTTTTTTTTTCAGATCTAAGAGGTCTGTTTGGGTTATACATAGTTAATAAAGAAGAAATAGAAGGCCAGAGTAATGGTTTATATATAAATTTATATGCAGTAGCTAGTTGTAGATAAGTGAGATAGTGTGGAAGTTCGAGCCAGTTTAGCTGACGTAGTGATGAACAGTGGTGAGCTGAAAATTTTGCATTTGTTACAAATTTAGCGATCTTATTGTAGCACTAATCAAATTTGTTTTTTTAGGGAGGACTGGGTATTGGTAAGGGTGGGGGCACTATATAATACAGATGGTAGCAGAAAGGATGAGACTAGAGCCCATTTTGCGATGAGGTTAAGGAAATAGTTGTGTCTATAGAAGATACCCAATTTTTGATGAGTTTTTTTGATGTTGCTGTGAATATGGAGGGCAAATGTTAGGTTTTCATTAATGATGACACCTAGCAGTTCAGTACTTGGAACAACTTTGATAATAGTGTATTTTTGGGAGTGGACAGAACATTTGATGTTAAGTTGTCTATCTTGCCTTCGTTCTTGCTAGTTGGGATTGGAGCTGATCCTCTGCTCCGACTCGGCCATCTTCTATAGCTCGAGAGCTGTTTACTGGTTCGAGGATACCCCTTATCCTATGATGCCTAGCGATAGCTACCCAGAGCTCGTTTGCTGCTTCAGCTACGAGGTGTAGTTTTCCTGGCTCAGGCTCATATAACTTTTTTATACAACTTTCTTACCATTAGAAATAGTCCTTTTTTCTGGTTTATTGTTAATTTTTAGTCTTGTTTTTCTCTGTTAGCTAGTGTTTTATTGTAGCTTTCCTCCCCTTCCTTGTAGAATTCATTTAACTTAGAGAGTTCTTTTCCTCCCCCCCCCCCCCCCACTTATCCTCTTCTTGTCAGGTTAGCCATTTAGGTTAGAGGCTTTCCTTCTACCTTTCTTTCTTAGGCTAGCTGTTTAAGTTAGAGGCTTTCCTATAAAAAAAAAAAAAAAAAAAAAAACCTTAGTGTTAGTTTGCTAGTATAGTGTTTTTGTGTAGACTGTATTTGCTAGATAGCTTTTGTTGTGGTATTTCTAGTGTTCTTTTTGTCAGAATGTCAGAAGAATCCAAAGTTTCTGGATTCAAGAAGTGTGACTCATGCTGTCAGAAAATGTCTCTGACAGATGGGCACACTTCTTGAGTCTATTCTTTAGGCGCCGTGCACCTGCAGAACTCTTGTTCTATCTGCCATGCATTTAGCCCAAGAGTTCTGCAGGAGTGTAAAAATAAGCTTATTCTTAGGGGTCTTTTAAAGCCCCAGGATTCACTGGCCAAGACTCAGCCTGTAAAATCCCCTAAATCTTCCAAGCCGTCGGCTCCAAGTTTGGAGCCGTCCTTGGTTCAGATTACGCCTTCTACTTCGGTTCTGGCCGGTACCGGTAAGGCTATCTCCCCGTCTGCTCCATCAGTATCTTCGGAGCCATCTCAGAGCCACAAGAGGCAAAGGTCCCCTTCCTTGGAATCAATTCATTCAGCTCCACAGTCTCACCTGCTTCAGAGTGAGCGCAGTCACAGATCTTCTCACTCCTCTCGGTCCTCCAGGCTGTCGGATCATGATGTGGAGAGAGTAGTCAGTAGGTTGCTGAAATCGCAGGCACTTGCCAAGATGTTGTCCAGCCCTCCTCAACAGGTGTCACCTCCATTCACTTCTATCGATGTTCCTCCTCCAACTCCATTGAGTTCGGAGCTGGAGTTCGCTGGGGTTCGAGTACTGGAGCCGTCTGCTCCGGTAACGCTATCTCCTTTGGTTCTGTCGTCTGCTCCGATTCCTTCTATGGTGCCATCCGTCGAGGGATCTGGGTGCCAGGGCTCCTTCATCAGCTCCGAGGGGGCAAGTGGCATCGGACCCTTGTCCGACCCCGTTCTCCCTCTCGGAGCTTCGGCGCAGGTGAGCTCGGTTCCTACATCAGCCTCAGAGCCGTCTCCCTCGGTGCGGAGAAAGATTCCGATTTCTTCGGAACCAGAGCTTTCTCTGCATCATGGCAGGGACGCCTTCGATGTCATGAGGAGTGTGCTGGCCCACTGAGTCTGCTCAACTATCGGCCACACCGGCTACATCCCCTGTAGTGCCTGTGCCAACCTCTGCTCCTCCTCCAGACCCCAAGCGTAGGGAACTGGCGATCCAGGACACCCCATTGGGTATTTCCTCTTCTTCCGAGGCCTCCCCTGATCAATCAGAGGAGCCCCCTTGTAAGAAGAAGTGCAAGAGGAAGCACATTGACTTCCCTGAGTCTGTCACTTTTGATACAGACTTAGATGATTCGGAAGGGTCCCCGAGATCCACCTCTGAAGATGTTTCCTTCTCGGACATCCTAGAAATGTATAAGCAGAGGGGGAACTGGAATCCCCTAGCCCTTACCAAGGATGAGTCTGTATTTCTGGATGCGTTTGGTTCCTGACCTTCCACCTCCTGGGTTTCTCCGCCTTTCGATCCACTTATGGCAGTGGTAGCGCGAAAAGTTTGGTCAGCTCCAGATACAGTGGAACCAACTCCGAGGAGACCTGGCAAGTTCATTTCAGCACCCCCTGATAAGCAGTTCCTTACCAAATGCCATGGTGGTAGCAGCAGCCACTAAAAAAGTTAGCGGAGACCTCTTCGTCTGTCCATCCTCCTAACAAGGAGTGTAGGACTATGGACAGATACGGGAAGTGAATGTTTGCTTCAGCGACCTTCTCTATGGGGTCACTGGACTACTTATGCCATTTTACCCGGCTTCAGAGGGATCTCCTTAAAGAGCTAGGAGATATCCTTCAAGATCCATCAGCTCAAGCTAAAGTAGCTTCCCAGCTGGCGACTCTTAATTCTATAGTCAACTCCTCCATGAGGCTCATTTCTTATGCAGCCAATGGTGCGAGTAGAGCCGCAGGTATGGGTGTAGCCCTTAGGAGGCATGCATGGATGCAGCTGTGCAAATTTGCAGAACCCTTTCACGCGTAGTTCACCAACACCCCCTTTGATGGTTCCTTTCTTTTTGGACCACAGGTGAAAGACACTTTGACTAGGTGTGGAGCAAGAAGACAACACTCTCTCTGCCGTGGTAGTCCGGTTTTCCATTCCTAGACCATATCCCAAAGGTCAGAAGAGTGGAAAAATGTGGTTCTGAAAATCCCAAGGAGCCTTGCCTGACACACGTAGCGATTTTTCCTCCAGGGGCAGAGGGGGAAACAATAAAAACAGAAGCCGCCTTCATGGCAGAGGGGGTCCGCAGAACCAGGGCAACAGAGAATCCTTCTCTGATAAGCCTTTTCCGCATCCCTGAAGGGTTGCCTGGCTGCTGACCTCTGGAGGTAGTCGGGGGAAGACTTTCACTGTACCCAGAAGCCTGGCAAATTTTAACGCTAGACAAATGGGTACAGTCCATTATATCCAGAGGTTACAAAATTCCCTTCTGTCAACCCCCCTTGCAGTCAAGGAAATCCCTTCCAGATGTTCCACCCAATCTGAAGGACCAAGCAGTCATAGAAGTTTCAAAACTGCTAGAAAAGAGAGTCATCCAGGAAGTCCCGGCAGACCAGCATGGATCCGGAACTTACTGAAGATTCTTTTTGGTACCAAAAAAGACAGGGGACTGGAGACCAATTCTGGATCTCAGCAGGCTAAACAGGTCTGTACAAAGAACAAAGTTTAGGAAGGTCACGCTACAGTCCGTTCTACCCTTTCTGGGTCAGGACAATTGGATGTGCTTGATAGATCTTCAGGACGCGTACTACCATATCAAGATGGACAGGTGCTCCAGGAGATTTCTTCACTTCTGGCTGGGAGACATTCATTACCAGTTCAGAGCTCTGCCCTTTGGTCTCACCACATCCCCCAGGATGTTCACCAAATGTATGGCAGTGGTCACGGCTCACCTGAGATGTCAAGGATTCCAGGTGTTTCCATACCTAGACGACTGGCTCCTCACTGCTACTACCAGGTATATACACAATCACAGTCTGCTCCCAGCAAGGCATTACAATAAATTTTGAAAAATCTGCCTTGTTGCCCTGTCAATCTATCACCTACATAGTAGCAGACTTAAAGACAAGGAACATGTTCGCAAGACTACTGCTAGACGGGCTGTCTACAATTCGTCAGCAGGTACAAATTCTTATGCAGAGCAAAAGAATCTAAGTCAAGTTCGTCCTTCAAACTCTGGGTTCCATGGCAGCAGCCATTCTTTTAATCCCACTGGCCCGCTTTCACATGAGGATCCTTCAGTGGCTTCTGTTCACACAGTGGTCTTTCCAACAGCTGCCCATGTCTCACATGATTATGATTACGGAAGCATGCAAAAGGCACCTTTCCTGGTGGATGGTCTCCCCACTAGTGACTCAGGGCAGACCCTTCATTCAGCCCCCTCCGGTAGCCACAGTGACCACAGACGCCTCCGTGATAGGGTGGGGGGGCATTATCAGGGCAGGACAGTCCAAGGCACTTGGCAGCCTCACGAGTACCATCTGCACATAAACGTCCTAGAAATGAGAGCCGTGCTCCTAGCGTTGCAAGCCCTTCAGGACTCTCTTCCTTCTGGGACCATTGCAGTTTAAACAGACAACATGTCAGTGGTGTGGTACATCAACAAGCAGGGCGGAACCAGGTCCTACCCCCTGTGTCAAGAAGCAGTCAGACTGTGGCAGTGGGCAATTTCCTCCCAATGTTTTCTGATTGTGACGCACATCCCTGGGAGGTCCAACGTCATAGCGGACAGGCTCAGCAGAGCTATTCTCATGCCTCACGAGTGGTCTCTGAATCAGGAAGTTGCGGATCTTATTTTCTGCAAATGGGGACAGCCTTGCTGCGATCTTTTTGCCACCCCCTTCAACAGCAAATGCAGCAACTACTTCTCCCTTCTTCTGCTTCCAGGTCACTCACCCAGAGACGCTCTAGTCCACGATTGGCCTCAAGGTCTTCTTTATGCCTTTCCTCCGTTTCCCCTGATTCCAAAACTAATACAGAAAGCAATATCGTTGGGTTGCAAAATGATCCTCATTGCCCCCTACTGGCCTCGACAGATATGGTTCCCATTCCTGCAACATTACTATCTCGATCAGTCCTGGACTCTGGATCCGATTCCAGACATACTGATTCATCAGTCAGGTGGGTTGCATCAATCCCTCCAAACACTCCAGCTCACAGCTTGGTTGCTCCACTTCCAACCTTAGCCAGGCTTCCCAGCATTTCGCCGGCTGTACATGAGATTATTGTCTCCTCTCACAAGTCCACAACCAGAAAAACTTATGCTAGTAAATGGAAACGTTTTTCTTGTTGGGCAGAGGCTAGAAAAGTAGATCCCTTTTCAGCCCCAGTCCACAAAATTCTGAGTTCCTAGCACAACTTTTTCATTTCAGGTCCGCTTCTGCTACAATCCGGGTTCAATTAGCGGCCATTTCTAACTTTCATGTTGGTTTGTCAAATTCAAACATTATGTCTCATAAGCTCTGTTAAGCTTTTTTGAGAGGGACTACTCTACTTAGGCCTCTAGTGAGAGATCCCCCTCCTCCTTGGGACCTTAATTTGGTACTAACTTCCTTAACTCTGCCCCCCCCCCTTTGAACCAGTGGCGTCCTGCTCCATTAAGTTTTTATCTTGGAAGACACTCTTTCTGATAGCTATTACTTCAGCCACACGCGTCTCTGAACTTCAGGCACTATGTGTTCGTCCTCCATACTTAGTCTTTCCTAAAGTCAGGGTTGCTCTGAGGACTAATCCTTCGTTTCTTCCGAAAGTCTGCTCAGAAAATATTTTAAACCAATCTATAGACCTTCCTGTGTTTTTCCCTAACCACACCAACAAGGCAGAGTACAAATTACACCAATTGGACGTTCATAGACAATTGCATTTTTCCTGCACAAGACTAAGGAAATAAGGAAGTCTGACCAACTATTCCTTTCCTACGCTCTAGGCAAACAAGGTCTCCCAGTTTCCAAGGTGACCTTTATCCAGGTGGTTGTCTCACGCTATTACCTTCGTCTGTCAATTAAGGAACAAAGAGTTACCTATTAAACCAAAAGGTCATTCTACTAGGGCCTTGGCCATCTCTGTAGCCTTTCAATCTAGGTTGCCCATGGATTCTATATGTGCAGCTGCTACGTGGCAAATCCTCATACCTTTATTTCTCATTACAAGCTAGATATGGTTTCCAGGAGCAGAGCTGACTTTGGTTCCACTGTTCTGAAGAGTCTGTTCCATTGAGCCACCCAGGATTGTAGGTGCTAGGGACGCTGTCCCAACCAGCAAGAACGAAGGCAAGATAGACAACTTAACATAAAGAAGTTATGTACCTACCATAACGTTCTATGTTAGTTGTCTTCATCTCGCCTTCTTTCTTGCGTCCCACCCTCTGTCCCCCTGTCCAATTGGACCTAGAGGAGTACTGGTTTCTCTGGCTGAGTGTTCTCTGGTTTATTTCCTCTACTGACTTAGAGAGTATGACAGGTATTCTCAACCTATTTGTTTGGACAGGTTTATTCTCTGGCTATGTCTGGGGTTAGCTATTTCAAATGAGATCTGGGTAGCTATCGCTAGGCATCATGGGATAAGGGGAAGCCTCGAGCCAGTAAACCGCTCTCTAGCTATAGAAGATGGCCGAGTCGGAGCCAAGGATCGCCTCCGATCCCAACCAGCAAAAAAGAAGGCGAGATGAAGACAACTAACATGGAACGTTATGGTAGGTGCATAACTTCTTTTTCTTGTTAAGAGGGGTAGTTTTTTGAGGGGTGAATATTAGGAGTTTAATTTTGTTGGAGTTTAGGGTGAGCTGGTTATTGGACATCCAGGCTTAAGTTGATGTGAAGGTGTTTTGGGTAAGAAATTGTAGCTCAGATGTAGATTTTACTGTATGTTTATACCTGCAAGACCTTTTACGTTTCGTATTAAGATTGACAAGTCAGACATTCTGATAAAAAGCTATTACTTCCATATTTTATGCATAACTTGTTTTGAATACATATCCAACTTGCTGCTCCACACTGTTTGGCAGGCTGATCTTTGATGTAGTTGCCTCTTCTGGTCTCTGTTTGAACCTGTTTTATATTTTCTCAGTCATTCTGTTCAATAAAGGTACTCGAAATAAACAAAATATGTTTTACCCCCCCCCCCCCCCCAATGAAATCACAAGTAACTATATATACGTATCAAAAATGTTTACCCCTTCACATATAGGGCATTTGCTCCCAGTCATCGGTACCCACAAATATTACCTATTCTAAAGTTACGGTTAGTTAAGCTGGATCACATGTCAGAGGTCGTGATCCCACTTACACAAATTGAAAAGTGTTCTTATTTCAACTCTGTTCCCCTCCAAGAAGCAATCACTAATTTTCATGTTTTCAGTAAACTTTAATTTTTAGCCTTTAGAAAAAGTGTACTGCTAACTCTTAAATAAGTAAGCTACATTATGTACTGTTATATTTGATGCATAAAAGTACGAAAAGCTGCTGTACAGGCAACTACATGCGTAGCTATTCACTTCCCAGTTTCAGACTTCATTTATTTTTGATCAACTGCATGCCATTTTCACTTCAGGAGTTAAATATATGACATATCCTACATTTTACTCAGAACACATTGTTCATATCTTTCCTGATTAATTGCTTGCACCTGCAAGACGCATTGTTTCCAACAGTATTTGCTAATGGAAGGAAAAAGCTAGTAAATTTGTAAATGCAAGGAAGAACCCCAGTTCCTCTTACTCTGCATACACTGTTCAAACCTTTCCTGGTCAGTTGCTTCAAGCTCATTTTTTTCTGACATTTGCTAATGAAGAAGAAAAAAAATGACCAGTAACTTTGCAAATGCAAGGAAGAACCATTCTTGAGTTCACTCCAGCACTCTGTTCACACCTGTCCTAATGAAACTGCTTGTACCCATTATCTCTTTGTCTTCAGCTAAAAGCAGTTTATAAAGAAATATAAACAACTTGATAACTTTACAAATGCATAAAATAGTAACTTCTTCTTTCCATCCTTTTCATCACTTGTCTTGTTTTTCAAGATTATGTGCTTAAACAATCCTGTCTGTATTGCACTTATTTTAAAATCGTTTTTTTCTTAAAACGTGCATTTTACCTGACTCTGGCCTAGCACTCAAGTGTGGGGTCATTTATTGCACTGTTCTAACTTGTTGCAACTCGTGTATCTCTGCTATCTTTAAACAAAACAAAAAAAAAAACAAAAAAATATTGCTTTTTTCTCACTTTTTGAAATTAAAAAAAAGGTTCAGTTACAGATTTGCTGTTCTGAACTGTTTGCAAGTTTCTTGGAGGCCATTGCTTGCTTGGGCTAAAGGGAAGTCTCTGTGTTCATCAGTGGCAGTGGTAAACACTGAACAGCCTGCCTGCCCCTGTGGGAGTGGTTACTGCCTAGAAACTGTAGTTTTATTGGCCATTTTGGGTCAATTCCAAACTCCTTGATCCCCCTCTCTTAAAACCCTCTTTTGTGTGTTTTTGCGCATAGCGCAGCGCCGCTTAATCAGGTTTAAACTATTCCTGGCTTCACAAAGTCTGCTCTTCACTTTTTCCCTTAGAACTGTTTCAAATCTCAAAGTAAGCACTCTATTTTCCTTCTAAAACCCAGCAGTAGCTAGGATAAGTGTCTTGTAAGTAAGCACTAATAAACTAAAGCACTACACCCTCTTATACTCCCTTTAGGTACTTGGCTCCCTATTGGTCCTTTTTGATCAAGTCAAGAAGTAATAACTTATACTATTCTGGCATGTCCGAAAGTCAGTTTCAGGTTTACTCTCCAGTCCAGCTGGTGAATATGGGAATCTTGAGGCAATGTTACAACTGCCTTATGTACACAGACCACCCTCTCCTCTTCCCAACAAGCTCAAATATATGTGAGAGATGCAACTATATAGCCAAACTGGAGGCTGAGCTCTCTCAACATAGTACTGGCACGGTCAGCCTGGAGGAGAAGGTAATCACACACACCACAAATCCAGTCTCACATAGACCTATCGCAACAGCAAACCAAACACATAAACACACAAAAACATACTCGGAGGCTCTAAATAAAAATCTGCCCAAGCAACAGAGACCTCCAAAGCAGACATCCAAGCAACTGCTACCCCACAACAATACCCACGTGTCACATAGTGTGCCACACAGTCACAGCCCTTAAGGCTAAACAACACACCTAATACACTTGTAATAGGTGACTCTATTGTCAGACACACTGACGTCCCTCTCACCAGGCTGAACAAGGAGAAGGTCACTGTAAGATGCCTGTCGGGTGCCAGGATCCTCCACATAACACAAGGACTCAGATCACTCCAAAGCAAGGACAAATATGACTCCGTCATTGTCCATGCTGGTGTGAATGACCTGAGATGTACCTCCCTGGATTACATGAAAATAGACATAGAGGAGCTCTCTGATCATGTGGCCCAGGCCAGTATGACCCTGACCTTGAGTAGCATCTTACCCTCACCAAGAATGATAGCACAGTATAAAGACAAAATGATCAATTTCAACAATTGGCTAAAGTTTTGGTGTCACTCAAAGGGGATCCAGTGTCTGTCAGCCTGGGATGACATGCTTGACAAGCCACGTTGCATCACCAGGTACGGCTTGCACCTGTCACCCCTGGGTTTTCGAATACTGGCCAAGGCTCTTGCCGCCCCAATAGTGCCTTTTTTAGGCAAGGCTCAAAAGACAAACCCACCTCCTTAGACAACACAAGGAAAAAGAAACTAAGGGTAATGCTGCTCAACGCCAGAAGTCTAAACCTCAAGATGCAGGCACTCGAGGCTCTCCTCAGTATGGAGAATATCGACATCTGTGCAGTAACAGAAACCTAGTTCAAGGCTCCAAGAGCACCCCAGCACTACCAGGCTATACCTCATACCATGCTTTTCGGCCCCAAAACTCAGACTGAACCACAAGAGGAGGGGGAGTATCCATATTCATCAAAGATACCCATACCTCCAGGCTAGTAGCACTGCACGAAGCATCTGAGACCATCCATGTGCAACTAACAGTGGGCAAAACTGCCTTCCAGTTTGTAGCCTGCTACAGACCACCCTCCCAAACTCAGGAACCCCACTCGGCTTTCCTGAAGACACTGGAGAATATGAAGGTCTCTCCAAACACCATTATACTGGGTGACTTTAACTACCCAAACATAGACTGGGAGCACTACTCAAGCCCCAACACACTAGCCCAACGGTTCCTAGAATTTATAAACTCAAATGCTATGGAACAACTTGTTACCACTCCCACAAGAGGGGAAAACATATTGGACCTGATCATCACCAACACGGGGGACTGTATGTTCCATACCAGAGTTATACCCCTCATTGGTAATATCTGACCATAAATTAATCACTATGGAATCCATAGCCCGTTCCCACCCCCAGCAAGGGAAACCATGGTCAAAAACTTCTCAAAAGCAAACTTTCCGCTTCTCAAAACCGAGATGGAATCCTTCAAAGCCCCAGGGCCAGTGGAAAATATGGCCCAAACCGCAGAATCCTTTACAAACGCATTCTATGGATACCTACAGGAATGCATGGATCGTGCTATCCCAAATAAAACCAAGACACACTCCTCCAAAGGCAGGAGACCTGTCTGGTGGACCCCAGCCATAAATAAGCTGTACAACAGAAGGAGGAAGCTACTACATGATAGAGCAAAATCCCTGAAAGGGAAGGCAACTCTGATCAGTACTAGCAAGAAACTACGATCCCTCGTAAAATCATCTACGAAAGAAAAATTGCGCAAGACGCTAAAGATAATCACAAGGCTTTCTTTAGTTATTTCAGAAACCTGGGTGGAAACTCCCAGATATGCTCTGAGTTAGTGCAAAATGACAAAAAATACACTGAACCCACAGACATTGCCAACATCCTGGCAGACAGGTTCATTGCAAACTTCTCCCCCCCAAATGACTATCCCAACAGAGTGTAGCCTCCCTGACATCACAGATGCACAGGTGAGAGCTGCCCTCTCCAAAGCAAAAATCACAGCATCAATGGGACCAGACGGTGTCCCAGGCTGCGTTTTACATGAGCTCCAAGAAGAACTGAACCCTCACTTAAAATCACTGTTCAGTCTCAGCTTTACAACAGGATATGTACCCAAAGAATGGTGTACAGCAACAGTGGTCCCCTCCATAAAGGTGGTGCCACAACGGACCCCGGAAACTATCGCCCTATAAGCCTAACTAGCCTGGTCTGCAAGGCTATGGAGCATATCATCATGGAACTCATAAACAAAGACATTGGGAACCTCCAAACACTGGATCCTACCCAATTCGGCTTTGTTAAGGGCAGATCTTGCCTCTTGAACCTGGTCAATTTCTTTGAAACCGTCACCAAGGCCATAGACAAAGGGAAGGTAGTCCACACAGCCTACCTTGACCTTGCAAAAGCCTTCGACACAATACCCCACTCGGGCATCATAAATAAGCTCACCAGCTTAAATATCAACCCCTATGTCACAAGATGGGTTGCAAACTGGCTTAGGGATAGAACCCACATGGTCAGAATTGCAGGTGCCGTGTCAGACTCTAAACCAGTTACAAGTGGCGTCCCACAAGGCTCAGTCCTGGGACCTCTCTTGTTCGGTATATATTTCTCTGAGGTACAGGCTAACACAGGAGGACTATGGCTGACAAAGTTTGCAGATGACTGCAAATTGGGGGCTATAATCGATTCACCGGCTGGCACAAGCATCCTCCAAAAAGGTCTCACAGAGACGGATAACTGGTGCCAGAGCCATGGCCTAAAGCTAAATGCCAAAAAGTGCATAGTCATCCCCTTTGGGAAAAACAAAGTGCCCACAAATTACCACATAGGTGGTAATCCATTAAGTAATGAAGAAGTAATTAGGGATTTGGGGACCCAAGTAGATTGCAATCTCTCCTTTGACAATCACATTGCCAAAGTGGTTAGAAAGGCATTCTATATAGCCCACCTTATCACGAAGGGGTTCATATCTAGATCAAGAGAGGTCATTCTTCCCATCTACTCATCACTCATCAGGCCCATAATTGAATACAATGCCCCATTTGGGATGTACCTTACCCAGCACCTGCTCCAACTAGAAAGACCCCAAAAGTACCTCACCAAGAGGATCAAGGGACTCAAACAGATGCCCTACGCAGTTAGGCTACAGAAACTCCAGCTCTACTCAGTTGCTTACCGTCTACTCAGAGGCGATCTGTACCTGACTTATAAAGCCATGTCCAACCCAGAATTAATGGACATGCTCCACCTCAAGAAATCCATATCCATCATAACTACACGCTCCAGTGACTTAAACCTCAGCACAGAAATAAATAGAACATGCTGGAGGGACAGATTCATATCCCAGAGGCTCCCCTCACTCTAGAACAAAATCCCAATCTATGTCAGACAGAGCCCCTCAATGACCCTCTTCAAGAAGAATCTTGACGTTTGGATGGGAGATCGTAAATTTACCCCTGGGATCTCTTCTGTGTCACTTCTAGACAGGGGCACAGTAAACTAACCTTAAATGGGCTATCTTCTGTGACCTACTATACAGAGGCACAGTCAACTAATCTAAGAAGGGTGGCGAAAGCCAAACACACTCTGGCTAGGCTTGTAAATGCCCTAGGGCAGATAGCCTAGTATCAACCTATGTAGTTTAAATTAAGGACATTAGTTTAGGCATATTCCTCTGTAAATGACAGGAACATATCTTATGATCAGTTCAGTTTTACACCTCTGCAGTCCAGTATCACAATATTACATTAACTTTGACTAGCTTCTTTCCAGCCTTTCCTATTTTGTATTATAAAGCCGAGCTGCATTACAGTTAATATAAAGTATTTTTTTTATCACTAGCATATACAGCAGTCAGTAATGAAACTGTCCCCAGCTGACATTTAAAATACCTTTGACTGCACACTGTACAGAATTGTTTTCTAGTATAGCATGCAATTTATATCATGACATTTTTATACATATATTAATAAAAACAAAATTTTTTACTTGGTTACCTCAGATCCTCCTTCAACACATTAATGACATAAATTGGTTATATGCTTTAGAGTCCACCCACACCATTTTAATACAGTCAGCAAACTTTGTCTTCATCAGCTAATTCTTCATGCAGAGGCACATGCAGCATGCACAATCTACATTTAATGGGATTGATATTTTACATTAATCTCATGTATTCACTAATTTTACACTGATGTTCTTCATGTTTTACTGTTGCAGTCATTACATTTGGGTAATCCTGCTGGCAGGTTGCCCTCAGTCGGCCTGAATTCCATAGTCTTAGGTCCTGCATCGGCTGCTGTCGCCCCTTCCTTGACGTCAGGTCGTCGGGATATAAAAGAAGCAGCCGACACCATTTTCTTAAGTCTTTCTTGCCGCATGGTGCCTGAAGCAAAAGCAGTTCGCAAGAGCCGGTCAGCTGACTCCTGAGATTTTCGTGTTTGAATTTCAGATCCGAAGACTTCATTAAAGCTAAGTACCCCGTTGGGGAAACTTTTTTCTTGCTCCAGACCAATGTCAGAAAAAATTAATAATTGTATTTTTTATGGAAAGCAAATACCTCATAAGGACTTTCATTCTTACTGTATTCCTTGCCTAGGCATTGACCATAACATTTCAGGTTGTCTGTTTTGTGCTAGATTTAACCAATGCACTATTAAGCGTCGGTATGATTTTGCATTAAACTACTTTGGACGCAGGTTTAATTATCCAGATATGTCGTCGGATAGCCATCTGACTACCAGAGTTCACAAAAAATGCAAAGAAAAAGATAGGCAACTGAGGCCCAAAACCGATGATGAAGCTTCTCCTAAGCCAGTCGCCGGTTCGCTGGTTCTCAGTGAGGCACTTTCGCAGCCCCTGATGCCCGCTACTTTAGAGTCGCAGGCCGCTACTGACTCCCACGTGGAGTCGGCTATGCCGCTGGAAACTCAAGGTATTGGAGCCTTGGACAGTATTCCCTCAGATGGGTCCGGAGCCACTGAGCAGACACCAGCTTCTGAGGGTGTATTCAGACCTAAACATCTATACATTAAACCGACTTCAGCTTCAAAGGCAAAGACTAATGCACCTTCAAAGACAAAGAAACAAACTCAAGAGCCACGTGGACAGGCCTCCATGCCCAAAAAACAGATGCTCAAAATGGCCGAAGACTTGATTACCTTGATCAGGGGCTCCCATCCCCTTCCTGATAAGAGGCCTAGGCAAGAGACAGACTATGAATCTTCAGATCAGGTTTCTATTTCTTCTGATTCCTCTTCTGACCAGGAATATCCCCCCCCCCCTCCCCAATGAGGATTTTGATGCTAAAGAATCTATTCCTTCAGCTTCTCCTGCTGAGGTCTATTCTTTTGGGGAAACCTTACGTACCATGAGGGAGCATTTCCACTGGGAGAGCCAATATTTTTCAGAATCTAAGAAGAGGCTCAGGGACTTCCTTTTCCTACCTCAACACAGGCCTCTAGCCATTCCACCTGTTAGACATTGTAGATGATGTGTTTTCAGAGTCTAGTCTGACCTCTGACTCCTTACCTCCAGCTCCTGTTAAGCCTGACAGATATTACAGGGTTCCTGACTCTCAGAAATTCCTTTTCAAAAACCCTGCTGCAGACCCAGAAACTATTTCACAGGGTCCTAAAGGGGTTAAGGCTTCTGCTGCAAAAAACCCTACCCCCTCTGACAGAGATTCAAGGGCACTGGATAGATGGGGAAAAAAGGTTTACACATCTGCTACCTTGGCTATAAGGGCCTTAAACTGTCAGTTTCATATGCTTAAATATCAGCAACATGTCATGACATTGCTCAGACAGAAAATGTTGTTAAACTCTGAATGTGCAGAAAACAAGGAAATGCAGGATTTATTGCATGCAGCTGAACAAGTTGGAAAACATACTTTGCAATGTGGTTTTGATTCTCTGGAGGCCTCCTGCAGGGCCGCAGTTACAGGTCCTGTAATTAGGAGGCATGCTTGGTTAAAAGAACAAAATCTGCCTGATCATGTCAAAGTTAAATTATTAGATGTACCTTTACAGCATGATACTTTGTTTGGTGTTAAGGCAGAAGAGGTGTTAAAGAAAATGGAGGACAAAGCTAAACCTATGCAACCTGTCAAAGATTTTTTACAAGTACAGACACCTAGGTTTAGTAGACACTGGCCTACAAAGAATTGGTCCTTTCCTGTGTCAGACAAACCTCAAAGGGGCAGATCCAGACGCCCTAGAGGCAGATCCCAGGCGCAAGGTTCATACAGGTCAAAGCAATGGGATGCTTCTACCTCCAAAAGTAGAGAAGATAAATCACAACATTACAGGAAACAGTCCCAGTGATTTCCCCTTCCTGCACCAAGCACTTATTTCCTGGCAGCACCCTTAGGGGGAAAAATTAGCACTTTTTTCTCAAAATTAGCACATTATAACCCAGGACAAGTGGGTTCTAAATATCGTGTCACAAGGCTACAAGTTCAATTTCCATACCCTGCCAAAGGCAAACGGCTGGCCAGATCTGCCAAAAATCAATGGGCAGAGGCCTGCTTGACACCAGAATGCTTCTGGTAAACTAAGCAGAGAGGTCATCTTTGACTTCTTGTCAAACTTTCACTGTTTGGATTTGACGAGGTCAGCAGATATGTATGCAGGCCCACAATTGCAGATCTATACAGTTTCTAGTGGGCATAACCATGTTTTCTTCCTGTGCACCACATGGCCATCTTCATTTTCCACCTTGCATAACGGTCTGTTGGAGAATAATTTTTAGAGGTTTACATTTTAGGAGGGGGCAAACTTCTCGTTTGCTGTATTGTCATTTTTCCTTTCCTGTCAAAACTTCAAATCCATATTGGTATATAAAATGTAAGTGAATACAGTGCTCTTAAAGCTGCTGTTTTGTCTTAATACACACAGTAAGTACACAGGCCAACACAGAAGGACTGTGGCTGACCAAGTTCGCAGATGACTGCAAACTGGGTGCCATAATCGACTCTCCAGCCGAGACAAGCATCCTCCAAAAGGGCCTCATAGAAACAGACAACTGGTGCCAGAGCCATGGCCTCAAGCTAAACGCCAAAAAATATATAGTCATCCCCTTTGGCAAAAACAAAGTGCCCACAAATTACCACATAGGTGGTAATCCATTAAGTACAGAAGAAGTAATTAGGAACCTGGGGACCCAAGTTGATAGCAATCTCTCATTTGACAACCACATGGCCAAAGTGGTTAGAAAAACATTTTATATAGCCCACTTAATCATGAAGGGATTCACATCTAGATCAGGGGAGGTCATCGTGCCTCTTTACTCATCCCTCATCAGGCCCATAATTGAGTACAATGCCTCTTTTGGGATGTACCTTACCAGACACCTGCAGCAACTGGAAAGACCCCAAAAGTACCTCACCAAGAGGATCAAAGGGCTCAAACAGATGCCATATGCTGCCAGGTTAAAGAAACTCCAGCTCTACTCAGTGGCATACTGCTTGCTCAGAGGCGATCTGTGCCTGACGTATAAAGCCATGTCCAAACCGGAATTAATGGACATGCTGCACCTCAGGAAATCCAAATCCCATTGAGCTACACGTTCGAGAGACAAGCCTCAGCACTGAAATAAATAGGACATGCTGGAGGGAACGATTCATAACCCAGAGGCTCCCTTCACTCTGGAATAAAATCCCAGTCCAGGTTAGGCAGAGTCCCTCATTGACTCTCTTCAAGAGGAATCTTGATGAGTGGATGGGAGATCGTTGGTTTACCCCAGGTATCACTTCTATGTCACTGTTAGACAGAGGCACAGTATACTAACCTCGAAAAAGGGCATAACAGAATTAATTTAAAATGGGTGGTGTAAGCCAAACACACTCTGGCTAGGCTTATAAATGCCCTAACCTATGAACAAAAACAAGTCTCATCCCTCATGGACATGAGGGCCATTCAACAAGTGCCAGAGCAAGAGCAGGGACAAGGATTTTACTCGACTGTTCTTGGTACCCAGAAAGGACAAGGCCTGGAGGCCAATACTGGACCTATCTATTCTGAACACATTCCTGGATTTACCAAAATTCAAAATGTTGACTTTGCAGCAGCTTCTGCCCATGTTGGGCAAGAACATTTGGCTTGTAACTTTAGACCTAAAAGAGGCATACCTGCATGTCCCAATCAGGCAAATATGCAGAAGATACCTCAGATTTAAGGCTGGCTCAATGCATTACCAATTCTCTGCACTGCCCTTTGGCTTATCTACTATGCCCAGGGTCTTTACAAAGTGCCTGGCACCAGTAATTGCATTCTGCAGACAAAGAGGAATACAAATATATCCTTACTTGGACGACTGTCTAATTCAAGCAGAGAACAAGGACATTCTTCTACAACATCTTTTGTTTGTGAAAAAAACTTCTAACATGCCTAGGGTACACAGTCAATGAAAAGAAATCAAAGCTAGTACCCTCTCAAGAGATATTATTCCTGGGTGCAAGCTTAAATACAACTGCCCAGATGGCTTATCTCACGCCAGACAAACAAAGGCAACTGACTACCTATTTCAAAATGTTGGCAGCAATGGCCCAGTTATCTGCAAGAAAAATTCTGCAGGCTTTGGGCTTCATGGCATCCTGCATCCTGCTAATTCCATATGCAAGACTGCATATGAGGAAACTTCAGTGGTACCTAAAAAGTGTTTGGACTCAACATTGCCACAGCCTGGAAACTATAATTACTCTCATTCCCTGCCTGCAACAGGAGTTTCGATGGTGGGTAAAGGTTTGTCCCCAAAACAAGGGACAGCCATTCACATTAACCCCAGCCAGGAAGACACTAACAATGGATGCATCAGATTATGCCTGGGGGGGGGGGCACATGGCAGGAAGATGCATTCAGGGCACATGGACCTCAAACCAAATGCATCTACATATCAATCAAAAAGAGATGCTAGCTGTTTAAAGTGCCCTGACAGCCTTCAAGGACCTACTTCATCCAGGACAGCTACTGATAAAGACAGACAACACCACGGTCATGTGGTATATAAACAAGCAGGGGGGTACACATTCTTACCCCCTTTGCAGACTAGCCATGACTTTGTGGGACACAGCATTGACTTACTAAGTAACATCTGCTGGCACAATTCCTGCAAGGAAGGAAAAATACTCTGGCAGACGAACTAAGCAGAAACCTCATGGATCCCCACAAGTGGCAGCTGGATCCACAAGTCTTCAGCATGATAACAAGGAAATGGGGATGCCCGGACATAGATCTATTTGCCTCCCCTCACAACTATCAACTAAAAAGATTCTGCACAAAGATTTATCACTGACAAGTATGGAAAGTGGACGGCCCTATCCTTCAGCTGGAAAAACCTATCAGTATATGCCTTTCTCCCTCTGCCTCTCCTCCCCAAGGTACTCCTAAAGGTCAGACAGGCTTTCCCAATTATGATGCTGATTGCCCCAGACTGGCCCCGCCAGCACTGGTACCCAATATTAAGGAGCTTGTCTCAATGCTCAGCTTGGACCTTACCTCAAGTACCTCATCTACTGTCCCAGCAAAACAATCAGATTCTGCACAGCCAACTCAGGACTTTAAACCTGGCAGCATGGTGGATAATGTAGTCATACAAAATACACCTCTCAGCAAAGCTGTGATGGGTGTCATTTTGGAAGCCAGAAGGCCTAGTATTAGAAAATCTTATGCTGGAAAATGGAAGAGATTCTGTGCTTGGAACCAGGCACAAGGAAAGATACAGCTGTGCCAAATATTCCTCAGATTTTACAATACTTAACTGAGATGCTGGACAAAGGCCTATCTTTCTCATCTATTAAAATTCATGCCTCTGCCATTTCGGCTCATTACAATGCAAAGCCACCAATCTTTTCTCATCCCTTATTAAAACAGTACCTCAGAGGAGCCAAACATTTAAGGCCTCCAGGGAGAAGAGATCACCAATGCCTGCATGGGACCTCAACTATGTCTTGGAAAAACTCACCCTGCCTCCGTTTGAGCCAGCTGCTACTGCTGATATAAAGTTTTTATCTTGGAAAACAGCTCTGCTCCTAGCAATAACTTCTGCAAGACGAGTTTCAGAGCTACAGGCACTCATGGCTGTGGAACCTTTTATCATTTTTTATCTGGACAGGGTCTCCCAGAGGACAAACCCAACATTTATGCCTAAAGTGGTGTCCATTGTGGCTCTTAACCAAACCATTCATCTGCCAACTTTTTATCCAAATCCACAGAACAAGGGGGAAAGATTTCTGCATTCTTTGGACGTGCACAGACAGCTTAGATTCTACTTGGACAGAACCAAAGTTTTCAGAAAGACAGAGCAATTACTAGTGGCATATGCTGCAGGATCACAAGGAAAGGCTATCTCAAAGCAGACTATTTCAAAGTGGATAGGCCACTGCATTCATTTCTGCTACTTATACCATGACAAGCCAGTGCCTAAGGGCATTAGGCCTCATTCCACCAGAGCTGCAGCCACTTCAGCAGCCTTTCTTAGGGGAGTACCAACCAAGGACATTTTAGAGGCAGCTACTTGGAGTTCATTGCACATCTTTACAAAGCACTATCATCTGCCACTCTACTCTAAATCCAGGGCAGGCTTTGCCACTGCAGTTCTGCAGAGTCTCATAGCCGCTCCTGATGCTGTTTAGCTCCAGCCTCCCAACCATAGCTTTGGGACTCTACCCAAATGTATTGACTGCAACAGTGAAACATGAAGAACATAGTACAGTTGTGTACACTTACCATAAATGTAGATGTTCGAGTGTATTCACTGTTGCAGTCCAGGTTACCCACCCGCCATCCCCCTTTTCTTCTAATGGAACCTATCTTTCCTTCTTTGATTTATACAACCTATGTGGTGTATTTGCTTGTAGATGAAGGGAAAGTTTATATTGGTGCATGTAATTTTTTATATAGATATACATTTTGGCTACCCTTTTAGGGGGCACCTGACATCTGGGGCAAGAAAAACTAAAGAAAATGGTGTTGGCTGCTTCTTTTATATCCCTGACGTCAGGGAAGGGGCAACAGCAGCTGACGCAGGACCCAAGACTTTGGAATTCAGGCCGACTGAGGGCAACCTTGCCAGTAGGATTACCCAAATGTAATGACTGCAACAGTGAATACACTCGAACATCTACATTTATGGTAAGTGTACACAACTGTACTTTCCTTGTCTTGATCCTTATCTCAACCTTCCAACACCTGTCCACTCCAAAGTAGTGCTGGATGTTCTTCGTGTTTCACTGTTGCAGTCATCACATTTGGGTTATCTGCCTGCAGGTAGCCCTTAGCCGGCCTGAATACCAGAGTCTTTGGATTTCTGCGTCAGATGCTGTCACTTCTTCCATGACGTCAGGTCGTCAGGGGTGTAAAACCTGCAGCCGACGGCATTACATCAGTCTTTCTTGCCGTACGGTGCCCGAAGCAGAAGCAGTTCGCAAGTGCTGGTCGGCTGATTCCTGAAATTTTTGTTTTCGAGTTTCAGACCTGAAGTCTTCAAAAAGATAAGTAAACCCATTGGTGGTCCTTTTTTCTTGCTCTAACCGATGTCAGAAAAAGTTAATAATGGTCTTGCCTGTGGAAAGCAAATACTTCATAGAGATTTTCATTCTTACTGCATCACCTGTTTAGGCCCAGACCACGATGTCCCTTGCTGTCGGTTTTTTGCCTTGTTCAATGCCCGAACTATTCGTTGCCGGGCTATTTTTGTAGATAAATACTTTCTTTCTCCATTCTCCGTACTTCGAAATGGCTTCGGTAAGCCATCTGACTGCCGATCTTCTGAAGAAACGTAAGGATAAAGACAGACCGCTTAAGTCCAAAACTGCCGACGCTTCCAATAAGCTAGTCGCCAGTCCACTGGTACTCAGTGAGGCACTTTTGCAGCCCCTGATACCCACTACTACAGATTTGCAGGCCTCTACTGAGACCCATTCGGAGTCTGGTATGCCACAAGATGCTTTTTCGACTACGGAACCTGCGGATGTCTCTATCTTGGATGGGTCTGGAGCCTCTGTGCAGGCACTGGCATCTGAGAGTATATTCAGGCCTACCGATTTTCATATTAAACCAACGGCTTTGTTTCAAGCTGAGAATACTGAATTCCTCAAGCCTAAAACTCGCACTAAGCCTAGAAAACTGATGACCAAAGCACATTCTCAGGCCTGTATGCCTCAAAAACAAATGATTAGAATGGCTGAAGACCTTATTACATTAATTAGGGGAAGCCAGCCTTCCCCCTCTAAGAGACTTAGAACTGATTTTCCTTCTGATTCTTCTGATCAGGAATCTGATATCTCTTCCTTCTGACTACCAGGATTTACCCTTATCTACTTATGAGGATTCTGATGCAGAGGATTCTATTCCTTCTGCTTCCCCTCCAGAAGATTTTTCTTTTGGTGAAACCTTGCATACCCTTAGGGAGCATTTCCGCTGGGAAAGCCAGGACTATTCTCAGTCCAAAAAGAGACTTAGGGAATTTTTAAACCTGCCTCAACACAGACCTCTAGCTATTCCTCCTGTTCTGGAGATTATAGATGATGTTTTCTTGGAATCCAGCCTTACCCCAGACACTTTGCCTCCAGCTCCCAGGAAACCTAACCGGTACTACAGAGTACCTGACTTTCACAAATTCCTTTTCAAGAATCCTACTGCGGGTCCAAAGACCATTTCCCAAGGCATTAAGGCTACTACTGCCAAAAATCCTTCCTCTTCTGATAGGGATTCTAGAGCTTTAGACAGATGGAGTAAGAAGGTATATACTTCTGCTACTTTGGACATTAGGGCTTTAAATTGCCAGTTTCATATGTTAAAGTATCAGCAGCATATTATGGGATTAATTAAACAGAAAATTATGTTGATTCCTGACTGTGCTGAACACAAAGATTTGCAAGAGTTAATGCATTCTGCTGACCAAGTAGGTAAACATACTTTGCAATGTGGTTTTGATGCTTTGGAAGCATCTTGCAGGGCTGCCGTCACTGGGTCTGTACTTAGAAGGCTTGCTTTACTTAAGGAACAAAACTTGCCAGATCATGTTAAAGCTAAATTACTGGATGCACCCTTAAACCAAGAGCACCTTTTTGGCAACAAAGCAGTAGTCCTCAAAAGGATGGAGGAAAAAGCTAAATCTATACAAAAAAGATTTCTTACAAATACAGCCACCTAGATTCAGTAGGCATTGGTCTTCAAAGAACTGGTCCTTTCCAGTCCCTTCCAGGCCTTCTCAGTCCCAAACCAGGAGCAGCAGACTACCAAGGCTTCAGTCTCGGGCTATGCATAAATCTAAGCAGTGGGGAGCCCCCACTTCCAAAGCAGGGAGTAGTAAGCCACCTCCCTGTGGAAAAATGGCACAATGACTTATCCTTAACTGTATCAAGCCTTGCTCAACTACTTGCTCCCTTAGGGAGGAAAGCTTGCCCTGCATGCAAAAAAGTGGGAACTTGTTACCCAGGACAAATTGGGTTTTAAACATAGTTTCCCCTAGGATACAGATTCCACTTCCACTCATTCCCACCCCCAGTTGGATGGCCAGACCTCCCCCCAAACCAGTGGGCGGAGGCCCAAAAACAAGTGCTCTCTCTCCTAAGTATCAGGGCTATTCAACCTGTCTCAGCAGAACAAAGGCGACAAGGTTTTTATTCAAGAATGTTCCTGGTTCCCAGAAAAGAAAACTCCTGGCATCCTATCCTGGACGTTTCTATTCTCCAAACCTCTCTGGTGGTTCCAAAATTCAAAATGCTAATTCTTCAACAGCTTCATTCTTTGCTAGCCAAGGATGCCTAGCTGGCAACTCTAGACTTAAAAGAAGCCTACCTGTGCATCCCAATAAGGGAATCCTGCAGAAAATACCTACGCTTCAGGACAAGCTCCATGCACTATCAGTTCTCTGCACTTCCCTTTGGCTTATCTTCTGTGCCCAGGGTGTTCACAAAGTGCCTAGCACCACCCATTGCATTTGCAGGCAGAGAAATATTCAGATTTATCCATACTTGGACAATTGCTTAATTCAGGCAGAGAGTCACGACTTGCTATTACAACACCTGGCATTTGTAAAGAGACTTCTAACTTCACTGGGGTACACCATCAACGAGAAGAAATCACACCTATTACCCTGCCAACAGATTTTATTCCTGGGAGCAAGCTTGAACACAACTTCCCAGATGGTATTCCTCACTCCAGAGAAACAAGTTCATTTGGCAACCTGTTTCAAACTACTGGCCACAAAAACCCAGCTATCTTCAAGGAAAATCCTGCAAGCCCTGGGGTTCATGGCCTCTTGCATTTTGTTAATTCCATATGCAAGACTGCATATGAGGAAACTTCAGTGGTATCTAAAATGTCTGTGGTGTCAACATTCTCGGGACCTGGAAACAATGATTTCTGTCTTTCCTCGTCTAAGGGCAGAGTTCCTTTAGTGGGCAGAGGCCTGCCATCACAACAAGGGGCTCCCTTTCACTCTACCCCCTGCCGCCCAAACCCTAACAACAGATGCATCAGACTATGCATGGGGGCTCACATGGCAGGGCAGTGCATTCAGGACAAATGGAACCCAAAACAGATGCACCTGCATATCAATCCAAAAGAAATGTTAGCTGTACAGAATGCTCTGACAGCCTTCAAAGACCTTATTCTTCCAGGACAACTATTGGTAAAGACAGGCAACACCACAGTTATGTGGTATATAAACAAGCAGGGAGGAACCCATTCCTACCCACTCTGCAGACTAGCCATGGCTCTGTGGAACACAGCCTTGAGCTACCAAGTGAACCTACAAGCTCAGTTCCTGCCAGGCAAATGACTTGAGCAGAAATGGACCCACACGAATGGAAACTGGTACCCAAAATATTCAAGCTCTTGAAGAACAAATGGGGGACACCAGAGGTAGACCTGTTTGCCTCCCCTCAGAACTACCAGTTGAACAAATTCTGCACCAGAACACCCCACAGTCAAGCTTGGAAAGTGGATGCCCTGTCCTTCACCTGGGAAAGCCTCTCAGTTTATGCCTTTCCCCCTCTGTCTCTCCTCTCGAAGGTTCTACTGAAGACCAAACAGGACAAGCCAAGGACAATACTGATTGCACCAGACTGGCCACACCAGCACTGGTACTCCCTTTTGCACAGTCTGACAGTGCTGCAACCTTGGCACCTGCCTCAGACCTTCTCCCTGCTGTCCCAGCAGGTGGGTCAGATTCTGCACCCTCATCTTCAAACACTAAACCTTGCAGCCTGGCTAATTCCCTGAGCTCACCTCCAGCAACCCTCAGTAAGCAGGTGCTGGATGTCATTCTTGAGGCAAGGAAAGGAAGCCTAGTACTAGAAAATCCTATTCAGAAAAGTGGAAAAGATATTGTTCCTGGAGCCATGCTCAGGTGATGGGCACAACATTGGCCAGCTTACCTCATATTCTAGATTAACAGAAATGCTCCACAAGGGCCTATCTTTCTCTTCTATTAAGATTCATGCCTCTGCCATTTTAGTACATTATAATACTGAGCCACCCCTCTTCTCTCATCCCCTGCTAAAACAATTCCTTAGAGGAGCCAAAAATTTAAGACCCCCCCCAGGAGAGCTCCCACTCCAGCGTGGGACCTTAACTTTGTATTGGAAAAACTCACTCTTCCCCCCTTTGAACTAGCTGCTACAGCAGAGTTGAAATTCCTTTCTTGGAAAACAGCTTTACGTCTAGCCATCACTTCAGCAAGAAGAGTGTCTGAACTGCAGGCACTCATGACCGTGGGAACCCTTCATTATCTTCCCTGTGGACAGGGTTTCCCTCAGGACTAATCCAGCCTTTATGCCCAAGGTGGTGTCTTGTGTGGCTCTAAACCAGTCCATTCATTTGCCTTACTTTTTTCCCTAATCCTCAGAATGAAAGGGAAAGGATACTGCATTCTCTGTATGTACACAGACAGCATAGGTCCTATTTGGACAGGACTAAGCCTCTCAGAAAATCTGACCAGGTGCTAGTTAGCTTTGCTGCAGGGGCAGAGGGGAAGGCCATTTCAGAGCAAACCATTTCCAAATGGCTAGCACATTGCATCTATTTCTGCTTCAAACACCATGGAAAACCTACCCCACATGGGATAAGAACCCATTCCATCAGGGCTGCAGCTACATCTACTGCATTTCTCAGAGGAGTCCCTACCAGGGACATCCTGGAAGCTGCAACCTGGAGCTCTGTACATACCTTCACCAAGCATTACCACCTGCCTATCTTTTCTGAATCCAGAGCTGGATTTGCCACAGCAGTCTTACAGGGCCTTATTGCTAGCCCTAATGCTCTTTAACTACCTCCACCCTTCCTTTGCTTTGGAAATCAACCCAAATGTGATGACTGCAACAGTGGAACACGAAGAACATAGTACAGTTGTGCACACTTACCATAAATGTAGATGTTCGAGTGTATTCACTGTTGCAGTCCTGGTCACCCTCCCTCCAGCCCCCTGACTTCTCTTGACTTTTACCTCCTCCTTGTTTGGTCATGTGTATTTGCTTTTTGCTGGGGGTGTTCCATATCATATAATTGCTTCCTGTTGTGGGGGCACCTGACATCTGGGGCAAGAAAAACTACTGTAATGGCATCGGTTGCATGTTTTATACCCCTGATGACCTTGTGTCATGGAAGAAGCGACAGCATCCGACGCAGAAATCCGAAGACTCTGGTATTCAGGCCGACTGAGGGCTACCTGCAGGCAGATAACCCAAATGTGATGACTGCAACAGTGAACACACTTGAACATCTACATTTATGGTAAGTGTACACAACTGTACTTTCTTCTAGTCAGCTCTTAAGCTTTTTTCTGTTGCTCAAGAATTTTCCTTTGGAACAATGGGAAAGGTTTCATTGGCAAAGGATGTCTGTGGGCTTTGTTATTGTATGAAAAATGAGACACAGAGTCCTCTTCAACTCTGTGGCTCACTGAGTGTTGACTAAATTTTTTTATTACATCCTTAGCCTATTCTAGATTCACAAATTTCCTTTTTCCCAAACATCTTTATTAAATTTACACATGTGCCAAAAGTAGTCTTACATTTATATAAATGAAAAACATACAAAGTGATATCACTTTAAATTGCAAACAGTTTACATCACAGACACCATTCACCTGTAGTTGTAAACATTATACATCACTTTTAAACCATCCAGTCGTTGTCAGTTCAGCATTATATAGTTCATTCAAATCTTACCTCTTAAACCTCGTTCCTGCTCTGCATATATTGTTCCCACAATTCCCATTTTTCCTTTGTAGGTTGCTCCTTCCCTTTTCTATAGATCCCAATTCCAGTTGTTTTATCTCTGATACTGTATTCACTACTTCTGTTAAAGTTGGTCTAGACTTTGATTTCCATTTTCTAGTAATTGCTTTTTTGGCAGCTACCATAATTAGACTCAGCAAGGCTTTACTATGTCTAGGCAATTCTGATTCTGTAGCATAACTAAAAAAAAGTCATCTCCCCAGTCAGTCCAGACCGCTCACCCAGCATCTCTTGACAGAGCAGTCTGCAGGGAATCCCAGAAGTGTGCCAGCTCATCACACTTTCAAAAAGTATGTTCTCAGCTACTTCTTTCTTGCCCCGCACACCTCAAGCATCTGCAATCCATCTGAAGAAAAATTCTTTGTGGAGTCTACTTGTAATATAAAAATGCCTATGTGAACACTTCCAGGCAAAGATCCTAAATCTTCTAGACTTTGTTGCATATTTGGAAGATATACATAAATCCCCCCATTGTCTCTTTATGAATTGCTTATCCAGTCACTCTTCCCAATACTTTCTAAGCTCCTCTGATTGATTCTTATAATGCACTATTTTACATGCTTTTCTAATTATTCCTTTTTTAGCATCAGCTTCTGTTCTAGATTCTATTAAAAACTCTACCAGTGCTGGTCTTTCATTTAAGAGCCCCCTCTTTCTTTCTCTGTTGCCAATACTCTGTTCTCAATCCTTGATAGGGAAGACAATCTCTAACCTGCAGTCCAAATAAGTTCTTGGCCTCTTCTCATTCTATTGCCTTTTCCTTTCCATTTATTTGCTCCCAATACCTTAGTTCCTTTGCCAGTTTTCTCCAATAAATTCCAGCCCCCTCTTGCCTATTATCTATATCCCTGACCACAGTCAACCCTATCTGCAAAATCTCTTTTCTTCATTCTCGTGCTGGTTTGTTTCTTAGAGTACTCCCTGCTATTTTATGAATATAATACTCTATGATTTTGGTTCTTCTCCTTAAGAGTCTGCATCAAAAATCCCAATCTCTCTTTATTTCTTGAGCTTCCTCCCTTTGTCAGCATCATTCATTTCTACTTTAAATTATAGTTTTTCTGCTTTTGCTATGTATAAGAGCCTTAACTGTGTTGCTCTAAAATACCCTCTCAAAGTATGTAAGCCTAGTCCACCTTGTTCTGTTGGTAGAGTCAGCATATCCCACTTGACCCTTGCTGTCTTCCCTTCCCAGATAAAATCCTTCAACTCTTTTTTTTAATTGCTATCCACAACTTCTCCAGTTGATAAAAGTATGCCTGACCTGTGTATAAGACTAAAGGGACTAAAACATTTTAATGGCTTGTATCTTCGTATCCATAATCTATATAATAAAACTTCAGTTTCTCAATTTTTGTATTATCTTCTGTTTAGTCTCTTCCCACATATCCTTGGATGCCACCACAGAGTCATTTCTAATCCATACTCCTAAATACTTAATTTTGTCATGTCCCCATAAGTATGGATATTATTGGACCAATTCGTGTGTGGGTACATAATTTACCGCTATTGCCTTTGTTTTAGCTTCATTAATGTTGTATCCTGAGAAGATTTGAAACCATCTTAAAATGTCCCTTTCTGATTTTGTCATGTATAAAATAATATCATCTGCAAACAGAGACAACTTTTCCTGACTACCATACAAATTATACCCTTGAATTTGTGAGTCCCTATTTTCTTTGCCAATGGTTCTAAATATAATGCAAACAACAAAGGGGAAAGCGGACAACCCTGCCTGGTTCCTCTACTCAAGCAGAAGTTATCGGAGAGGACCCCACCCACTTTAATTCATGCCTCTGATCCCTCATATATTCTTTTAATCAACCCTGTAATTGCATCAAGGAAAGCAAATGTTTCCATTGCCCTGCTCATGAAATCCCATTCTGCTCTGTCAAATGCTTTCTCTGCATCAAGACCCACTGATAAAAGTGGTACTTTCTTACAATCTGCTGCCCTCTGGATCATCAGTGTTCTGTTAATAGTGTCAAATGTTTGCCTCCCCTCCACACTGATCCATATCTATCAATTTTGGTATCACTTTTGCCATTCTTTTAGCCATTAATAGACATAAACACTTTGTAATCATGGTTAGGTATTGAAATGGGCCTGTATGAAGCTGGATCCGATGGATCTTTACCCTTTTTATGTATAACAGTTACCACCACCTTCTTCCAGGATGCTGATACTTCTCCTCCTCTTAAAATGGTGTTAAACAAAACATTCCAGATCTGTATTAGTTTTTCCCTCCTAACTTCCATACATCCACAGGAATACCATCTGTTCCTGGGGATTTTTCTGTAGATTTTTATCTTATGTACCCCTATCCTAACTGTTAGTAATTGAGCCTCATCTACCTCTAACATTGGCATATTTAATTCTTCCATAAACATTTCCATTTGCACATTTTCTTGATTTCTATATTTCTCTGCTTTATACAAATTTTTATAAAATTTTCAAAATATCTCTAATACTTCTACAGGGTCTGTTTGTTATCTTCCTTGTTATAGGCTCCCTAAGCTTGTTGACTTGCCATTTCCACTTTTTGTTGCCTGAGTTGTTGTGCTAGAAGTTTTTGTGGTCTAGAACCATTATCAAAAAAACGTTGCTTAACAGCAGTCTTTCTAAACTCATGCATATTATCGAGGTAATCCCTTATTTTCTGTTTAGCATTCTGCAGTTGCTCCTTTTCTTGCTCTGAGAGATTCCCCCTATTTTGCAATACTTTTAACGTTTGTCAGTCCCTCTAAATAATTATTGTTACTGTTTAGCCATATTTCTCTTTCTTGTATTTCCAACCTAATTTTAAACTCCACTTTAATTTTATCCCACTCCTTAGTTATGTTTTCAGAAGATAACTCTATCTTCTCTGGTAACTCGTGAATTAATTCCTTAAATTCCTCTCTCCAACCGGTAGGTGGGAAAGCACAAGTATCTCATTTTCATTTCATTACCTTGCATTTTTATTTTAGTTATTATTGGTGCATGATCTGAAATAGTTATTGGGTGCGTTTCAGGACCTTCAGTTAAATGTACATGTTCCCATCAAATATAAAATCTGTCTAGCCTGGCCCAGTTTTTTCTTGGGTGAGTAATATGTAAATTCACTCCGAACCCCCTAGTACTGAATTCACATCTTCCACGCCAAACATTTTCATAAATTTCTTCAAAAAGCTACCCTCCCTTGTTATATTTTCCCTTCTAGGCCCCCCAGACGACACATCTTCACTGTTGCAAACCAAATTCCAGTCTCTACCTGTAAGTAATATTCCTTGCTGAAAGCTGATTATTTCTCCCTAAATTTTCCTAAGCTCCATTATAGCAGTTTTAGGGGGGATGTAAATCCATGCCAGTGTAATCCTCCTCCTTCGCCAGTAGCCCCTTAGTACTATACATTTTCCATTATTATCTTTTTTCCCTTTTTTATCATTATTGGTGCTCCTCTTGCAGTTTATACAAGTACTCCTCTTTTCCTTTGCCCCAAATATTCTGCTGAATAACCTGAAAACCTTTCTTTATCAAATTCACATGTTCAGTTCTTTCCAGCTGTGTTTCCTGTAGCATAGCTATTTGAACTCTACATTTTTTTAATATAATCCACTATTTTTTATATATATATTTATCTGTAAGACCATTTAGATTGAAAGACATTACAGAAAGCATAATTTTCTTATATAGTTGTTATTACTGCATTTTATATTTAACTGCTGATGTTATGTAGTCCAATCTTGCCTTCATTCTTACCCCTGGGTTCATAGCCGAACCTCGGCTCCGACTCGGCCATACTCTAGCTCTAAGTCTTCAATTGGCACGTGGCTAAGAGGTATCCCATCATGCAACAGGCCCATTCCCCAGATCTCCTTTGCCGCTCGTTATGCTCAGACGTGGTCTCGCTTTTGGCCGTGGCGAAGTATACTTTTTTCTAAATTTTTGGCTAAGTTGATCATAAAAAGATATTTTCATAGCTACTGTGTGTGTCTCTCTTCCTGGTTGTGTGGCCTTTTCATTGGCCGTTTTTGGTATCCCATTCCTTCCCTCTCTTCCCACGGACTAGGCCCGTTTCAGTTAGAGGACCTAGTCCTCGTTTCCATGTGGTCTTTTTATTTTGTGCTTTCTATTTACTTGTTAGCTTATTTAGTGTTTTGTCGTCTCTGGTAGTGGTGTTATCCTGCCTTTGTTTCCTCCGGGCTAGGCCTGTTTAAGTTAGAGGACCTAGTCCTCCCTGTAGTTTTTGTTTCTGTCGGTTACTAGGCCGTTTTTAGTTAGAGGCTCTAGTTTCCCGCGCGGGGTTTAGTTAGGTCTTTTGTGTGTACTTGATGTTTTGCAGCTTGTCCTTGTGTGTGTACTCCTTTATCCAGCATGTCTAAGGATTCTAAGGAGCACAGGTCTTCGGGCTTTAAAAAGTTTGTTGAATGCAACAACAAAATGTCTTTAACTGATGGGCACTCCATGTGCTTGTACTGCTTGGGGGCTATTCACCACCAAGAGTCCTGCTTGTTTTGTCATTTCTTTAGTCCTCGCGTGCAACAGGAGAGGAAGAACAAGCTCATTCTGAAAGGACTGCCTAAACACTTCTTTGAGGAAGACTTGGCTAAGTCTTCCAGTGTCTTATCCTCTCCAGCTAAAAAAGGACAAAAAGACTGCTAAGAAGCGCTGTCCGGCTCGGTCTGTTTCTTAGGACCCTCCAGAGAAAGTTGCTAGAAGAGCTTGTCCTTCTTCAGCTCCATTGGCTTCGGTGCCGACAGAAGGTAGTGTATTGACTAAGTCTGTATAGGCTCCCAGCATTTCGGAGCCAGTCATGGATATTTTGGTTCGGAGCTGATCTCCAGTTGTTCGACCGGGTTCTCCTTCATGTCAGTCTCCCTCTGTAGGGAGATCCAGATCTCCATCTGTATCCTCTAGGTCCTCGAAGTCCCTTTCCGATGAGGACATTGATAGAGTGGTGAAGAAACTGCTTCAGCCATCGGTGCTGGTCAAATTGATTTCAGCTGCAACCCAGTCTGCTCCGGAGACCATGGCCACTTCATTTGTTGTTCCTCCTCCAAGCCTTTATCGGCCCTCGGAGCCAGAGTTGTCAGTTCTGTCAGGTGCCGTTAGGTCGGTTCCAGTAGCTTCAACTGGCCTCTTGGTTCCGAGTTCTGCTCCGATCCAGTCTCTGTCATGCCCATGGGGTCGAGGGTCCACAGTTCCCTGGTCAGACCCGTGGAGGAGGGCTTGGATCGATCTTCATCATTTCCGAGCCTACCTCTCGGTGCTTCGGCTTGGGTGAGATTGGATCCATCTACTTCAGACCTCATCTCCTCAACGCCAAGGGCTACTACCGTATCCTCTATGGTTAGTCGGCCTTCGGAGCCTGGGAGATCAGCCTTCGAGGTTATGAGGAGCGTGCTGGCCAGGTCTTCAGCTGCATCCTACGGCACTGACACTCTGCCCCCTTTGACACCGGTGTCAGTTTCAGATCACCCTCTATCCCTGGACAGCAGAGACCCAAGGCCTCAGGATACCTCCATGAGTGGTCCCCAACTTTCTGACGTCTCCCCAGAGTTTTTGCCTGAGGAGCCTGTCAGAAAGAGATTGTGTAAGAGGAAACACGTCGACTCCCTGGATGTCAGAGGGGTCCCCCAAGTCGTCTTCTGAAGATATCTCTTTTTCAGATATCCTTGAGATCTTGAAGCAGAGAGGTGGCTGGCCTTCCAAATCCCCTTCTGAGGAGGAGTCGGTGTTCCTGAAGGCTTTTTCAGATATCCTTGAGATCTTGAAGCAGAGAGGCGGCTGGCCTTCCATATCCCCTTCTGAGGAGGAGTCGGTATTCCTGAAGGCTTTCGGGTCTCAACCTTCTGCCTCTTGGGTCTCTCCCCCTTTCGATGAGCTACTAGATCTCATCTGTCGAAAGGTGTGGGAAACTCCTGACACTGTGGATCCGGTCCCTAGGAGACCCAGTAAGTTTTTGTCCGCTCCCACACAAGGAATATCTGACCAAAGCCGTTCCAGTAGATGCCATGGTGGTGGCAGCAGCCACCAAGAAGGAACTTGCTGAAACTTCGTCTACTGTCCTTCCACCTAACAAGGAGTCCCGGGTCATGGACAGGTATGGGAAGTGTGTGTTTTCCTCAGCGGCCTTTACTCTGCGGTCGCTGAACTACTTGACTCATTTTACAAGGCTCCAGAGAGATCTCCTAAAAGAGCTAGGAGATTCTCTACAGGGTAACGTTTCTGATGCCATGGCACAGAAGGTTAATGTACAGATGTCTACCCTAAATTCCCTTACCAGCTCCTCCATGAGGTTGATCTCATGCAGTCAACGGAGCGAGCAGGGCAGCGGGTTCTGGAGTCGCTCTTAGGAGACACTCCTGGATGCACCTGTGTAATTTTGCAGAGGCCTTCAAGTCTATGTTCACCAGCGCCCCATTTGACGGTTCATCGTTATTCATAACTAAGGTGAAGGACACTCTCACTAGGTGCGAGCAGGAAAGAAAAACCCTGTCTGCCGTGGGAGTCCATTTTTCCATGCCTTCTAGACCTTACCCTAAGGGCCAGAAGGGTGGGAAAATGTGGTTCAGGAAGTTGCAGAGGTTTTTTCAGGACGCACAAAGTGATTCCCCCTCCAGAGGCAGGGGAGGGGTGGAAATTCAGGTAGATGCCGCCCTACAGGCAGAGGAAGCCCGCGTAACCAGGGGGACCGTGATTCCTTTCGCGGTTCTCCCTACCAGCGCTTTTGAAGGGAGGCCTGACTGTGCGTCTCTGGAGCCAGTCGGGGGTCGCATTTCTTTATTCTCAGAAGCCTGGCAAGACGTCACCCAAGACGAGTGGGTATTAAAGATAATTTCCAGAGGTTATCATATTCCCTTCTCTTCTCCTCCCCCGCCAACCAAGAGAATTCTAGATGTTCCACCCAGTCACAGGGATTCCGCAACTTTAGAAATAAAAACGTTGCTTTCAAAGAGAGCCAAACAGCCTGTCCTCGCAGACCAATTAGAATTAGGGACTTACTCCAGATTCTTTTTGGTGCCAAAAAGAACAGGGGACCTGAGACCCATCTTAGATCTCAGCTGATTGAACCTACATGTACAAAAGTCAAAGTTCCGCATGGTCACCTTACAGTCGATACTCCCTCTGTTAGGGAAAGATGTGTGGATGTGCTCCATCAACCTCAAAAATGCTTACTACCATATCAAGATGGATAGGGCATCGAGAGGTCATCTACGCTTCCGGCTGGGAGCCAGTTATTTTCAGTTTTGCGCTCTGCCCTTTGGTCTCACCCCAGCCTCCAGGGTGTTCACCAAATGCATGGCAGTGGTAACAGCTCACTTGAGACATCAGGGATTCCAAGTGTTTCCATACTTGGACGACTAGCTCCTTTCTGCCACCACCAGACATCTACTGTTACAGACCAGGGGCGCCACCATTATACTGTGTCAAAAGTTAGAAATTACTCTAAATTGGGAAAAATCTACCTTGTTGCCCTCGCAGTGTGTCACTTTTATCAGCACCGAACTAGATATGGTGTTCATGAGGGCCTTCTTACCAGAAGAGATAATTCAAACTCTACAACAGCAAGTCTCTGCCTTACTACCATTGAGGAATGTCAAGGCAAAAGTGGTCCTCAAGTTATTAGGGACGATGGCTGCCACAATGCTAGTTCCCCTTGCCAGACTACACATGAGGGTTCTTCAGTGGCTGCTTTTCGTCCAGTGGTCACTACAGCATCTTCCACTCTCCCATTTTATTTTGATTACGGACACGTGCAAGCAGGATTTACGCTGGTGGCTTCAGGCCAGCAATCTCATTATGGGCAAGCCTTTTGTCCCATCTTCTCCAGTTGCCATGGTGACCATGGATGCCTCCCAGATCAGGTGGGGGGGGGGCATTATCTCGGCAGGACAGTCCAAGGCACATGGCAGGATCATGAGACCCATTTGTATGTCAATGTCTTGGAGATGAGAGCAGTGCTATTAGCGTTGCAAGCACTTCAGAGCTTTCTCCCTCTAGGGACAATTGCAATCCACTCGGACAACATGTCAGTAGTATGGTATCTGAACAAGCAGGGAGGAACCAAATCATACCCCCTTTGCAGAGAGGCACTTCGAGTTTGGCAGTGGGCTGTCTCTTCTCAACGCTTTCTAGTTGCAACGCATATACTAGGGAAGTCCAACGTGATTCCCTTCAGGCTGAGCAGAGCTATCCTAATGCCTCACGAGTGATACCTGAACAAATATTTTGTGGAGAAGTATTCTGCAGATGGGGTCAGCCTTGCTGCGATCTATTTGCCAGCCCCCTCAATGCCAAATGCAGCAGCTACTTCACTCTTATCCCCCCAGAGGGGGGGACACCCAGGGATGCTCTGGTTCATGATTGGCCCTCCGGTCTTCTCTATGCCTTTCCACTGTTTCCTCTGATATCAAAGGTCATTCAGAAAGCACAGTCTGTGGGAAACAAAATGATCCTGATTGCCCCACACTGGCCTCGTCTGATTTGATTTCCCTTCCTTCAACCCTATCTAATGGACGATCCCTGGATTCTGGACCCAGATCAGATCTGCTGACTCGTATGTCAGGACAGTTCCATCCCTCCATCCAGACCCTTAAGTTGACAGCTTCCATCCCTAGTCAGGCTTCATGATTTTTCCCCGGAAGTGGTCTACATTCTGTCTTCTTCCCACAAGCCTTCTGCCAGGAAGATTTATTCCAGTAAGTGGAAGATATTGTCCATTTGGGCCCGTGAAAGACATATTGATTGATCCTTATACAGCGCTTATTTCGGCAATATTAGAATTTCTTTCTCAGCTGTTCAGTCAGGGATCAGCTGAAGCAACCATTAAAGTGCAACTGGCAGCGATTTCTACCTTTCACGTTGCTAATGAGCCCAACCTTATGGCTCATAGGCTTTGTAGGGCCTTTCTGAAAGGGACAGTGTTACTCCAACCTCCAGTCTTTGATCCAGTAATGCCATGGGACCTTAATTTTATATTACAGAAGCTCATCTCGACTCCCTTTGAGCCTGCAGCTACGTGTGACCTTAAATTCTTGTCATGGAAGACAGTATTCTTGGTAGCCATAACTTCAGCTAGGCGGGTCTCTGAGCTCCAAGGTTTATCGATTAAGCCGCCTTATTTGGTGTTTCACAAAGACAGGGTCTCCTTAAGAACCAATCCTTCTTTTATTCCAAAGGTTGCTTCTGTTGTCAGTATCCATTGAGTTGCCTGTGTTTTTTCCTGACTTTTCTAACAAGGCAGAATTTAAGTTTCATCAGCTAGACATTCATAAACAATTGCGTTTCTATTTACATAGGACAAAAGATTTCAGGAAATCAGATCAACTGTTTGTCTCATTTTCAGACACTAGACTTGGGGTTCCTGTTTCTAAAGTAACCTTGTCTCGCTGGATTTCCAATTACATCTCATTTATTTATGCTTCCAAATGCAAAGAATTACCCTTTACAGTGAAGGCTCATTCTACACGATCTGTGGCTACCTCAACTGCATTTCAGGCTAAAATTTCTATGGATGATATTTGTGCTGCTGCAACATGGGCTTCGTCTCATACTTTTATTAGTCACTACAAATTAGATCTGGTCTCTAGAGGCAGGTCTTCCTTTGGTTCCACAGTGCTCAATAGTATTTTTCACTGACCCACCCAAGGTCAAGGTGCTAGGGACGCTGTCCCAGGGGTAAGAATGTAGGCGAGATTGGACTACATAACATCAAGACGTTATGTACTCACTGTAACGTTCGATGTATGTAGTCCATCTCGCCTTACATTCTTACTAGCCCCCCCCTCCTACCCCCTTCTTGAGGACCTGGAGGTATTGTCTCTAGGTGTCAGTAGTCGGGGTTGTTCTTCTCAGTGTGTGTGTGTGTGTGTACGCTTGCAGCTAACAAGATCTGGAGAATGGGCCTGTTGCATGATGGGATACCTCTTAGCCACAAGCCAGTTGAAGACTTTGAGCTAGAGTATGGCCGAGTCGGAGCCGAGGTTCGGCTCCGAACCCAGGGGTAAGAATGTAAGGCGAGATGGACTTCATACATCGAACGTTATGATGAGTACATAATGTCTTGTTCTGCTAAATGTCTAGTTCCAACTTTTATGTTACATGTATATACTGTTCGTCAGGTTGGTCTTTTATACAGTTGTTTCATGTTGTATCTATTTGTGCTTATGTCACATCTTACATAACTTTTTGTTTGTTTGAAAGCCCTCAGACAGAACAAACCCCCCCCAAAAAAAAACCCTTCTAAAACCTATGAACTTTGCAATAACGCACAAAACTATGTACATCTTCAAATATTGAAGTTTTTGCTTCCTAATAAGAATATCAGTTCTAAGTTGTTAGCTACACAGACAGGCTAAAATTAACCAGAAAGAAAAGTTAGTCATGCTAAGATGCATGGTACAGCCTGTGCTATTAGTAAGTGCTGTTTGATTTTTTTGTATCTATATAATTCTCCCAGTTGAGAAAACACTTGAATGCTATCAGTAAACACTTTCTCCAAGCCATTCTTCTTTATCAAATTGTCTTTTAGTAACATGTAGACCAGACACAAAACTGCTAAGGGTACCTTGTTTATCAGAAAAAAAGCCTTACAGCATTCAATATTCTGTTTCATTTACATGCTTTGTAAAACATTGTTACTGGATAACACCCAGGGTTTTTACCCAGTCATTTCCCTATGCTAGTGTGGGAAAAAGCACACTGATTTTTCTGTTGTCATACTCTCTTAACCAGACCCTTCTGCGCTTCCCCCATCTCCTCCCCTCCTCATTCTTTTTTCATTGCAGTGCCTACATTGTTCAAGACTGGACCAAGAAAGAAAGAGAAGGGTAAACAAGAAAAAACAAAAGCAACAGTTTATATTAGTATCCCTATTGCATTTAAAAAAAAACTGAGAGAACTTTACTTCATCTTAACAAGTTTTGTATTATCTTTAAAACCTGTCACACCTGGGAAAGCCCCTGGTTGTTTTCAGGGAATATTATGTCCTAGTCAATTCCTCTGTTATGTTTTCTTTTCCCTCAGCCAATCCTCTTCCACCAGACTGTCTCCAGTTTCTTTGTCAGATTGTCTCCATGGAGGCATGAAGGGCAGTTGCAGAAATGCTACTTTAGTATACATATTTACAAGTGCTAGGAAAAAAACATATTTAATATTCTTTTTTCATTTACTTGCTCTCTGTTTTAAAACAAAGGTTCTTAATCAGTCATTTCCCCATGCAAGAATGAAAAACAAGCACATTAATTTGATCTCTGTCATGCATGATCCAAAAATGTCTTTGATCCTAAAGTATTCTGAAGAGATCTAGATACAACAACCTGAGTCTCACTCCTGACTCATGACATCCCGTGACTGCCAGGGTAAGACTTGCTTTTCTTCTGCCTGGTTTACAGTGAACAATCATTTTCCACAAACATTCTGGTGTCCCCAATTTTTAAAACTTTTTCCTTTTGTAACAGTGTTGTTCAGGAGCAGCTCTTTCTGCTGGTATGGTTGTTTCTTTACTACTAATATAGGTCTTTGTTGCTTTTTCATGACCAGCTTGGAGCATGTCCACGATGTGTCCTCTCAGTTAACAAATTCTTCTGTGAAGCACCCGTCCAGTTACTTATTTGCAATTTCATAAAATTAATGCAGTATATTCCTTCTGGTTTCTCCAGTATAGCAGAAAATGTCAGGATTCAATGTTCTGTTCTATCTGTTCCAACAGATTGGTTACTGCATCTGACTAGGCTCTGACTAAGACCACTCTGAGATTTTAGATCCAAGGCTCAGGCTCCTCCCCTTCCCCCATAATCCTGTCCTGGTGGCAAAATACCTCATATCTTGTTTGCATCTCATTTGCTTTGAATGTGATGCCTTGGTTCAGATATATTAGCTTTTCTTTTCACTATGTTGGTGCCTGTTTTGAGCTTTACTCCCTTCTAGGTTCCTTCGAACCACACTTTAGTGGAAAGCCAGTTGTTGTGGTGATAGTTCTTGCTGCTGATATCACTGAAGTGATTATCATTTTGGTGGAGAAACCTTCTGGTTTTAAAAAGTGTGCGGGCTGTAGCCACAAAATTCTGAACTTGGATGCTCGCACTAAATATGTATATTGTTTGGAGATCTGCCATTTAGATGAGTGTTCAGGTTACACTGATTTTGGTACAAGGGCTTTAACAAAGAGAAAAAACAAGCTGGTACGTACTTAAGGGGCTTCTTCCTGCCACAGAAGGAAAAGTTTCCTTTCGACATCCTCCTCCTCTGTTTTCCCCTGCCTCCAAGAAAGTTATTGAGAAGACTAAGGGCTACAAGTGTTCTGAGAAGTCTAATGACAAAGATAAAGAGAGGCATACGGAGCATCCTTTTTAGATCCAAAGTTACCAACATTTTCTAAAAGTGAGGAAGAGGGCAAAGCCTGGTCTGCCATTGGGATATGTTTTCTGCTCCTCATACTCCTTGAGGACCTTCTCAGCAACCCAGAATGAAGAGAAGAAGTTGTGGTTCTGCAAATCCAAAGTTTTTGCACTAGATGATTCTGACGGTAGATCCCCCAGAGCGAGGCAGAGGTGGACTGCGGAGTCAAGGCTTTCGAGGTTCCTTGTCTGATGGGCCTTTTCACCCCTCCTGAATTGTCACCTTGCTGCCACACTCTGGAGGCAGTAGGGGTTGCTTATCCCTGCACCCTATGGCCTAGACATCCACCACTCAAGATATTTGGATGAAGATTATTGTAACCAGAGGTTACATGGCCCCCTTTCTTTCTCAGCCCTTGTACTCAAGAAAACTTAGTGATGTGCCACCATCTCAGCAGAAGACAGCAGCACTAAAAAAAAAAAATGTGCTAGACAGGCGAGTCATCCAGGAGTTTTCACCAGACTAACATGGATTCGGAGTTTTTTTGTGCCAAATATTATCTGGAACCTGAAGCCCATTTTGAACTTCATTCACTTGAACCAGTATGTGAAACAGAAGAAATTTCAGATGGTCATGATAAAGTCAATCCTGCTGCTGTTGAGGAAGGACAATTAGATGTGTTTGCTAGACCGCCAGGGTGCAAGATGGACAGATATTCCAGGAGGCTTCTGTTCAGTCTGGGAGCCAGTTCCTTCCAATTCACAGCCCTGCTTTTTGCCATCACCACAGCCTCCTGGGTGTTCACCAAATGATTGGCAGTGGTTGCAGCTCATCTCAGGTGACAGTGATTCTGAATGTTTCCATATTTAGATGACTGGCTCGTAACCACTCCTACCAGGAATCTCCTCCTTTAAGCCAGGGAATCTGTACTCCAGCTTTACTCACAACTAGGAGTAACTGTTAACATGGCCAAATGCAAGCTTCAGCCAGTTCAAACCTTAGAATTCATTGGAGCCCATCTGGATACCAAGTAACAGATAGCCAGACTACTGGCATATAGGATTCTCACACTTCAGAAGGCAGTAGCAGTACTTTCCCTTCAGAAGCCTGCACCAAGGTTGATTTTGTGTCTTCGCTCAGTGGCAGCTGCCATTACTTTTGTCCCCCTAGCCAGGTTTTACTTGAGAGTGCTGCAATGGGCATTCACAGTTTAGTAGTTGATGAGATGTCAAACTGAATTTTGCAGTGTCCATCACGAAAATTTACAAAGCTCGTATTCATCTGTGGCTGTAGACTCTCCAGTTATATCTCCGGTTCAACCTTTTGTTCTCCCATCTTCCCAGACCACAGTGACCACAGACGCTTCTCAGCTGGGGGGAGGGGGAATTTTTTGGGAATGATTGATGTTCATCGTGTTTCACTGTTGCAGTCATTACATTTGGGTAATCTGCTGGCAGGTTGCCCTCAGTCCGCCAGATTAACAAAGTCTTAGGTCCTGCGTCGGTTGCTGTCCCTTCTTCTATGACGTCAGGTTGTCAGGGGTATAAAACATGCAGCCGATGCCATTACATCTGTCTGTCTTGCCGCGCGGTGCCAGAAGCAGAAGCAGTTCGCAAGTGCTGGTCGGCCGACTCCTGAAATTTTCATTTTCGAGTTTCAGAACCGAAGTCTTCAACTAAAAGCAAAGTACCCTATTGGGGAAACTTTTTCTTGCTCCTTACCGATGTCAGTAAAGGTTAATAATTGTATTACTTGTGGGAAGAAAATACCTCGTAAGGATTTTAATTTCTACTGTATTCCTTGCCTAGGCCCTTACCACAATGTACCTTGCTGTCGGTTTTGTGCTTTATTTAATCAGCGCACTGTCTGTCGTTGGTACATTTTTTGCTTTAAAAAATTTCAGATGTTCATCGTGCATACAGCTGCAGTCATTACAGATGGGTTATCCTGCCGTCAGGCGGGTCCTCGGTCGGTCGAATTCCAAAGTCTAGGTCCGGCGTCGGTTGTCGTCGCTTCTTCCCTGACGTCAGTGCGGCAGGGGTATAAAAGAGGCAGCCGACGCCATCTTCTTCAGTCTTTCTTGCCACGCGGTGCCCGAAGCAGAAGTAGTTCGCAAGTGCCGGTTGGCCAGCTCCTGAGATTTACGAAAATATTTCAGCCGAAGTCTTCTTGAAAGCTAAGTACCCCGTTGGGGAAACTTTTCTTGCCTCAGACCGATGTCAGACAAAGTTAATAATTGCATTTCATGTGGGAAGCAAATACCACATAAGGATTTCCACTCTTTCTGTATACCTTGCTTAGACCCAGACCACGACGTCTCGGCCTGCCGTTTTTGTGCTAGATTCAACAAGTGCACTATTAAGCGCCGGGCGGAGTTCGCCCTTCACTATTTTGGTAAAAAATTTAATTATATTATGTCGTCGGATACTCCGACTCCAGTTTTGAGTAAAAGACGCAAAGATAAGGACCGACATTCGAGGTCTGCACCGACTACTGGCACTACGCTAAGGCCGACTACCGGTTCTCCGGTGCTCAGCAAGGCGCCTACGCAGCCCCTGAGTACCGATGACACTACATTACCGGTGTCTTCAGTACCCGAGGTCGCAGGCTCCTCGGTCCCCATTCCTACTGCAGATACCGACGCCACTCTTGGCAGGGAAACAGAGTTTAGACAGGCCTGCCATTTCTCAAGGTGTCTTCAGGCCTTCCTCCTTCTCTATTAAAGCTTTCACTAAATCTAAAGCAGCCATGAAAACCAAAAAACAGGGACCTCAGACCCCCTCTCAAGGCCTCATGCCTAAAAAACAGATGCTCAAAATGGCTGAGGATTTGATTACTCTTATCAGGGGTTCTCAACCCCCCTCTGACAAAAGGCCCAGATTAGAGGAAGGCTACCCTTCCTCAGATCAAGCCTCTATTACCTCTGAACATTCTGAGGACCAGGATTATACCTATTCTCCTTTCGAAGACTCTGATGCAAAGGAGTGTATTCCCTCGGTCTCCCCCCCTGAGGACTACTCTCTTGGGGAAACCCTACATACATTGAGGGAACACTTTCACAGGGAAGGCCAAGATTACTCAGATTCCAGGAAAAGGCTCAGGGATTTTCTATTGCTCTCCCAGCATAGGCCCCTGGCTATCCCTCCTGTTTTAGATATATTGGATGATGTGTACACAGAAGCCAGCCTTAATCCAGATTCTTTGCCTCCAGCTCCTGTTAAACCAGACAGGTATTACCGGGTTCCTGATTCTCACCAGTTCCTATACAAAAGCCATACTGCTGACCCAGAAACTATTTCACAGGGTCCCAAGGGAATTAAGGCCTCTACTGCTAAAAACCCATTACCTTCAGAGAGAGATTCCAGAGCTTTAGAAAGGTGCGGGAAAAAGGTGTACACCTCGGCCACTTTAACCATGAGGGCATTAAACTGTGTCAGTTCCATATGTTAAAGTATGAACAGTTTTTATCTCAGTTGAAAAGCAAAATGACACAACCAGAACAACCAGATTTAAAAGAGTTGCAAGATTTGTTGCATGGTGCAGAGCAAGTGGGTAAACATACCTTGCAGTGTGGTTTTGATGCTTTAGAGGCCTCATGTAGAGCTGATGTTACGGGGTCTGTTAATACGTAGGCATGCTTGGCTCAAAGAGCAAACCTTACCAGATCATGTCAAAGCTAAATTATTAGATGCACCTCTTCAAAAAGATGTATTGTTTGGTGTTAAAGCTGAGGAGGTACTAAAGAAAATGGAGGAAAAAGCGAAATCAATGCAAACAGTGAAAGATTTCCTGCAGGTACAACCTCCACGTTTCAGCAGAAACTGGCCTTCAAAAAATTGGTCCTTTCCAGCCACGGACAGACCTCAAAGGGGCAGATACAGACGCCCAAGGGGTAGAGGGCAACCTCAAGGATCTTTCAGAGCCAGACAGTGGCAAGCACCAACCCCAAGAGGTGGAGAAGATAGATCACAGTCATTTAGAAAACGGACACAATGACTTCCCCCTATACCTGCCAAGCAAAGCTTTAATGGCAGCACCTTTGGGCGGAAAACTGGCATTATTCTCAAAAAATTGACATATTGTTACAAAGGACAAATGGATTCTGGACATTATTGACAGAGGCTACAGGTTCCACTTTCACACCCTTCCAAAAATGAGAGGCATGCCAAACCTGCCACAAAATCAAAGGGCAGAGGCACAAAAACAAATTGCAGCTCTCATGGACATGAAAGCAATTCAAGAGGTACCTGCAAAAGAACAAGGTCAAGGTCAAGGGTTTTATTCCAGACTATTCCTGGTACCAAGGAAAGACAAAGATTGGAGACCTATCTTAGACCTATCCATCCTAAACACATATCTACAGGTACCAAAATTCAAGATGCTCACATTACAGCAGCTTCTTCCCATGCTGGGCAAGGAGTCTTGGCTGGTAACATTGGACCTCAAGGAGGCATACCTGCATGTCCCTATCAGACAAGATTGCAGAAGATACCTCATGTTTCTTGCAGGTTCAACCCATTATCAATTCTTTGCATTGCCCTTTGGCTTATCTACTGCATGTTTACGAAATGCCTGGCATCAGTAATCGCCTTCTGCAGACTACAAGGAATACAAATCTACCCATATCTGGACGACTGACTGATCCAAGCCGACAGCAAGGACATACTACTGAAACACCTGGCGTTTGTAATAAAACTGTTGAACTTTCTGGGATACACAGCCAACAAAAAGAAATCAAAACTAATACCCTCTCAACAAATAATTTTCCTGGGTGCCAGCTTGAATACAACCACCCAGATGGCCTACCTCACGCCAGGCAAACAAGGGCAACTGTCTCAGTACTTCAGTAAAATGGCAACCTTCACCAGGATGACTGCAAGGAAAGTCCTGCAGGCTCTGGGATTCATGGCATCTTGCATCCTACTAATCCCATGTGCAAAGCTGCATATGAGGAAACTTCACTGGTACCTAAAAAAACTTATGGTCTCAACACAGCCACAGCTTGGAAACAATTAATACCACTCATTCCATGCCTTCAAAAGGAATTTCTGTGGTGGGCTCAAGCATGCCAGAGAAACACAGGTCTCCCTTTCTGTGTACCTCAAGCAACTCAAATCATCACAACAGACGCCTCAGACTACGCCTGGGGAGCACACATGACAGATCAGTGCATTCAGGGAAAATGGTCCCAAAAAGAGAAGCACCTACACATCAACCAAAAGGAAATGCTAGCCGTGCAAAATGCTGTTATGACCTTCAAAGACCTACTGCATCCAGGCCAGCTATTGATAAGGACAGACAACACCACAGTGATGTGGTACATAAACAAACAGGGGGGGAACTCATTCATACCCCCTGTGCAGGCAAGTCATGACCCTATAGAACCCAGCACTGGAATTGCAATTTCAACTACAGGCACAATTCCTGCCAGGGAAGGAAAACACACTGGCAGACAACCTAAGCAGAAATATGACAGAGCCACACGAATGGAAGTTGCATCCTCAAGTTTTCACAAAGATAACTCAGGCATGGGGACAGCCAGACATAGATCTCTTTGCTACCTACAGAAATTACCAGTTGAAAAAATTTTGTTCAAGGACCTATCATCCACAGGCCTGGAAAGTGGACGCACTTTCTTTCAATTGGACAACGTTGACAGTCTATGCCTTCCCGCCTCTTCCTCTGCTGCCCAAAGTTCTATTAAAAGCCAGAGCAGAGAGGCCGAAAATTATTCTCATTGCTCCAGACTGGCCAAGACAACACTGGTATCCGCTCCTGAAGAGCCTGACACATTCCCCACCATGGATCCTACCTCTAGTCCCTCTTCTGTTGTCCCAGCACAACTACAAAACCCTTCACAGCCAGCTCAAAACCCTAAATCTAGCTGCATGGAGAATTCCTTGATTTCCTAACAGACCCTCCCCTCCAAGGAGGTGCAGGATGTCATCTTGGAGGCCAGAAGACCTTCTATTAGAAAAGCCTACTCTGCCAAATGGAAACGATTTTGTGCCTGGAATCAAGAAAAGGGCCAGAATCCTTGGGTAATAAATTTACCTCAAATTTTACAGTACCTAGCTGAGATGTTAAACAGTGGACTTTCCTTCTCCTCCATCAAAACCCACGCTTCAGCCATTTCTGCACAATACAACACAGATCTTCCTTTATTCTCTCATCCTCTCTTAAGGCAGTTCCTCAGAGGGGCAAAGAATATAAAACCCCCAAGGAAACCACCAGTCCCTGCTTGGGACCTCAATTTCGTATTGGAAAAGCTGACCCTTCCTCCCTTCGAGCCAGCTTCTTCAACAGAACTACAATACTTGTCATGGAAAACAGCCTTCCTTCTGGCTATCACCTCAGCACGCAGGGTTTCGGAGATACAGGCCCTCATGGCTGTGCAACCTTTCATCATTTTCCATCAGGACAGAGTTTCCTTACGAACCAACCCTACCTTTATGCCAAAGGTAGTATCCAGTGTAGCTTTGAATCAGACTATCGACTTACCTACCTTTTTATCCTAATCCACAAAACAAAGGGGAAAGACTACCACATTCCTTGGACATTCACAGACAACTTCGTTATTATTTGGACAGGACAAAGCCATTCAGGAAATCCGAGCAACTCTTTGTGTCCTATGCTACAGGTGCTCAAGGAAAGGCTATTTCCAAACAGACAGTCTCAAAATGGATAGCCCACTGCATACGCTTTTGTTACTCATTTCATGGAAAAACTGTGCCTACATGCATCAGATCCCACTCCACCAGGGCCACAGCTACCTCTGCAGCTTTCCTCAGGGGGGTCCCTACCAAGGACATTTTGGAAGCAGCCACTTGGAGTTCAGTGCACACTTTCTCCAAGCACTATCACCTTCCACTATACTCTAAATCTAGAGCGGGATTTGCCACAGCAGTCTTGCAGGGCATCCTTGCTCCTCCTAGTTCCATTTAGTGCCTGCCACCACTACTTAGCTGTGGGATTCTTCCCATCTGTAATGACTGCAGCTGTATGCACGATGAACATAGTACAGTTTTGTACCTACCATAAATGTAGATGTTCGAATGCTCATACAGCTGCAGTCCAGGTTACCCCCCCTCCGTCCCCTCTTAGGACAGGCCTTATGACAAACACCTTCTTATATAACCTATTTGGGGTATTTTTTATGGTGTATTTGCTTGCAACTAATGTTTTTTGATTATTCTATATTGCATGATTACATAAATTTATGTTTTGCCTTCCTTCTGGGGGCACCTGACATCTGGGGCAAGAAAAACTGAAGAAGATGGCGTCTGCTGCCTCTTTTATACCCCCTGCCGCACTGACGTCAGGGAAGAAGCGACGACAACCGACGCCGGACCTAGACTTTGGAATTCGGCCGACCGAGGACCCGCCTGACAGCAGGATAACCCATCTGTAATGACTGCAGCTGTATGAGCACTCGAACATCTACATTTATGGTATGTACAAAACTGTACTTTCTCGGTTTAATTATCCAGAAATTACATTGGTTAGCCATCTGACTACTGAAAAAACACAAAGAAAAAGACAGAGACAGGCTGTTGAGGTCCAAAACTGCCGACAGCGCTTTTCCTGAGCCAGTCGCCAGTTCGCCGGTACTCAGTGAGGCGCTTTCGCAGCCCCTGCTACATGCTACTTCTGATTCGCAGGCCTCTACTGAGACCCATTTGGAGTCCGGTATGCCGGGCGATGCTTCACATATGGAACCCGCGGATGTCTCTACCATGGATGTGTCCGGAGCCGTTGAGCAGGCACCGGCTTCTGAGGGTGTATTCAGGCCTACCTACTTGCATATTAAACCGACTCCAACTTCAGTGCTAAGGCCTAAATCTCGATCTATGTCTAAAAAAACGACGACCAGGCCACATATTCAGGCCCCTATGCCTACAAAACAAATTATCAAAATGGCCGAAGATTTAATTACTCTGATCAGGGGTAGTCAGCCCCCCCCCCCCTTCTAAGAGGCCTAGGATTGAATTTGAGTATGAATCTTCTGAACAGGACTCTGTTTCTTCTGCCTCTTCTGATGACCTGGATTTGTCCATACCTACTTATGAGGATTCTGATTCAGAGGATTCTATTCCCTCTGCTTCCTCTCCTGAGGATTTTTCTTTTGGGGAAAGTTTACATACTTTAAGGGAGCATTTCCACTGGAAAGCCTGGAATTTTCTGATTCAAAAAAGAGGCTTAGGGATTTCCTTCTTCTATCTCAGCATAGGCCATTGGCTATACCTCCTGTACTAGACATTGTTGATGTGTTCTCAGAATCCAGTTTGACCACTGAATCCCTGCCTCCTGCTCCTAGTAAACCTGACAGATACTACAGGGTTCCTGAGTCCCACAAGTTCCTTTTCAAAAATCCTGTTTTAGATCCAGAGACTATTTCTCAGGGGCCCAAGGGCATTAAGGCTTCTACTGCTAAACATCCTACCCCTTCTGATAGAGAGTCCAGGGCGCTGGATAGATGGGGTAAAAAGGTTTATACTTCTGTAACCTTGGCAATCAGAGCTTTAACTGCCAATTTCATATGTTAAAATATCAGCAACATATTATTGGACTGCTTAAACAGAAAATGATGTTGATTCCTGACTCTGTGAAAAATAAAGATTTACAGGACTTAATGCATTCTGCTGAACAAGTTGGAAAACATACCTTACAATGTGGTTTGGATTCTTTAGAGGCCTCTTGCAGGGCTGTTGTTACTGGGTCTGTTGTGCTTAGAATGCATGCTTGGCTTAAGGAGCAGTCTTTGCCTGATCATGTTAAAGCTAAATGTTGGATATTCCTTTAAGTCAGGACCGCCTGTTTGGCAACAAGGCTGAAGAAGTTCTTAAAAAGATGGAAGATGTAGCTTAAATCTATGCAAACTGTTAAATATTTTGTACAAGTGCGACCTCCTAGATTTAGTAGGTACTGGCCTACTAAGAATTGGTCCTTTCCAGTCCCTTCCAGGTCCTCTCAAGCCAAACCCAGACACAGCAAAAACCCCAGCTTTCAGTCCCAGGGGACTCTCAGAACTAAGCAGTGGGGGGCCTCCACTTCCGGAAATATCAAGACACCCCCCTGTGGTAAACAGTCTCAATTACTTCCTTTTAAAATTCCCAAGCACTTCTCTTTTGACCGCCCCTTTGGGGGGGAAAGATTGCTCTTCATGAAAAGAACTGGGAACTCATAACCCAGGACAAATGGGTTTTAAATATAGTGTCCCAGGGATACAGATTTCATTTCCACAAGTTGTCAACACCAAATGGGTGACCAGATCTGCCCCCAAATCAGTGGGCAGAGGTTCAAAAACAAGTACTTTCCCTTTTAAGCATGGGGGCTATTCAACTGGTACCAGAAGAGGAAAAGGGACAAGGTTTCTACTCCAGACTTTTTCTAGTACCCAGAAAAGACAAATCATGGCGTCCAATCCTGGACGTGTCTACTCTAAGCACCTTTCTGGAGATTCCAAAATTCAAGATGCACCAGTTACTTCCTATGCTAGGCAAAGACGCCTGGTTGGCAACTCTAGATTTAAAAGAAGCATACCTGCACATTCCAATCAGGGAATCTTGCAGAAGATTACCTACGCTTCAAAGCAGGGTACTTTTGCATTATCAGATGTTCTTCGTGTTTCACTGTTGCAGTCATTACATTTTGGTAATTTGCTGGCAGGTTGCCCTCAGTCAGCCTGATTAACAAAGTCTTGGGTCCTGCGTCGGTTGCTGTCCCTTCTTCAATGACGTCAGGGGTATAAAACATGCAGCCGACGCCATTACATCAGTCTTTCTTGCCGTGGGGTGCTCAAAGCAGAAGCAGTTTGCAAGTGCCGGTCGGCCGACTCCTGAAATTTGTGTTTCAAGTTTCAGAACCAAAGACTTCAACTAAAAGCCAAGTACCCCATTGGGGAAACTTTTTCTTGCTCCTTACCGATGTCAGTAAAAGTTAATAATTGCATTACTTGTGGGAAGCAAATACCTCGTAAGGATTTTCATTTGTACTGTATTCACTATTCATGTAGAGTAGTGGTAGCTGCTGTGACTGGAGTACACATGGTCCTGGGTTTAAGACTTGCCAGGGATGTGTATTTTGGCAGGGAAGTGCATTCAGGGCAAATGGACCCCAAATCAAATGCACCTACATATCAATCAGAGAGAGATGCTAGCTGTACAGAATGCTCTGACAGCCTTCATGGACTACCTTCATCCAGGACAACAAATGATAGACAGACAACACCACAGTTTATGTGGTACATAAGCAGGAGGGTACACATTCCTACCCCCTTTGCAGACTAGCCATGGCATTGTGGAATATGGCCTTGACCTATCAGATAAAACTACAAGCTCAATTCCTGCCAGGAAAGCTGAATACTCTGGCAGGCGAACTAAGCAGAAATCTAATGGAACCACACGAATGGAAATTGGAACCACAAGTTTTCAAAATGTTGACATGCAAATGGAGGAACCCAGACATAGATTTTTTTGCCTCACCCCAGAACTATCAGTTGGTCAAATTCTGCACAAGAATTCATCACAAAAAAGCTTGGAAAGTGGATGCTCTATCATTCAGATGGAAAAACCTATCAGTCTATGCTTTTCCCCCTCTGCCTCTGCTCCCCAAAGTTCTACTAAAAGTCAAACAGGACAAACCAAAAATTATTCTGATTGCTCCAGACTGGCTTCGCCAACACTGGTGCCCACTCCTGCGCAATGTGTCACACCTTCCTCCGTGGCACCTGCCTCAGACATCTCACCTACTGTCTCAGCAAAACTACCAAATTCTGCACGCTCAGCTCCAAACTTTGAATCTTAACAGCGTGGCTATTCAACTAATTTTACCCTTGGCATCCCTCAGTAAACCAGTGATGGATGTAATTTTGGAGGCTAGAAGGCGTAGTACTAGAAAATCTTATGCTGACAAATGGAAAAGATTCTGTGCCTGGAACCAGTCACAAGGAATAAGCACAGCAATGCCCAGTATTCCTCAGATTCTGCAATAGTTAACTGAGATGCTTCACAAGGGCCTATCTTTTTCTTCCATAAAAATCCATTCCTCTGCCATTTCAGCTCATTACAACACAGAACCTCCCCTCTTCTCTCATCCTCTGCTAAAGCAGTATCTCAGAGGGGTCAAGAATTTAAGACCTCCCAGGAGAGCACCAACTCCTGCATGGGACCTCAGTTTTGTTTTGGAAAAATTCACTCTCCCTCCTTTTGAGCCAGCTGCTACTGCAGACCTAAAATTTCTCTCCTGGAAAACAGCTTTCCTTTTAGCAGTCACTTCAGCTAGAAGGATTTCAGAATTACAGGCTCTTATGGCAGTGGAGCCTTTCATTATTTTTCATCCGGACAGGGTGGCTGTCGGGACCAATCCATCTTTCATGCCTAAGGTGGTATCCAGCGTGGCTCTTAATCAGACCATTCATCTGCCAACTTTCTTCTCCAATCCACAGAACAAGGGTAAGCGGATTCTGCATTCATTGGATGTACACAGGCAACTTAGATTCTACTTAAACAGGACGAAATCTCTAAGAAAATTTGAACAACTATTGGTGGCATTTGCTGCAGGGGCAGAGTGCAAGGCTATTTCAAAGCAGACTATTTCCAAATGGATAAGCCATTGCATTCGTTTCTGCTATATACACCATGGTAAACCTATCCCCAAGGGGATCAGGTCTCATTCCACCAGGGCTGCATCCACTTCTGCAGCCTTTCTCAGAGAGGTTCCTACCAGAGGCATTCTAGAAGCTGCTACCTGGAGCTCAAGTTCATACGTTCACCAAACATTACCATTTACCTCTCTTCTCTAAATCCAGAGTTGGCTTTACCACTGCTGTCCTGCAGGGCCTTTTAGCTTTCCCTAATGCTGTATAAATCCATCCTACCAATCATAGCTTTGGGATTCTACCCAAATGTAATGACTGCTACACTGAAACACGAAGAACATAGTACAGTTGTGTACACTTACCATAAATGTAGATGTTCGAGTGTATTCACTGTTGCAGTCCTGGTCACCCACCCTCCAGCCCCCTGTTTTTCTCTTACTACACTTCTTGCCGTGCGGTGCCCGAAGCAGAAGCGGTTCGGTCAGCCGACTCCTGAAATTTTCGTATGCTAGTTTCAGAACCAAAGTCTTCAAACTAAAGTTAAGTACCCCGTTGGGGAAACTTTTTCTTGCTCCTTACCGATGTCAGTAAAAGTTAATAATTGCATTACTTGTAGGAAGCAAATACCTCAAGGATTTTCTTTTGTACTGTATTCCTTGCCTAGGCCCTGATCACAACGTGCCTTGCTGTTGGTTTTGTGCTAAATTTAACCAACGCACTATTAAGCGTCGGTACATTTTTGCTTCTAAATATTTTGGTTCAAGATTTAGTTATCCTGAAATGTCATTGGTTAGCAATCCGACTACCGGAATTCATAAAAAACGCAAAGAAAAAGACAGAAACAGACTGTTGAGGTCCAAAACTAATGATGAAGCTTCTCCTAAGCCAGTCACCGGTTTGCCGGTACTCAGTGAGACGCTTTCGCAGCCCCTGATACCCACTACTTTTGACTCACAGGCCTCTACTGAGACCAATTCGGAGTCTGGTATGCCGAGAGATTCTCAGAGTATTGAACTCGTGGATGTCTTTACCTTGGATAGGTCCGGAGCCGCTGAGCAGGCACCGGCTTCTGAACCTGTTTTCAGGCCTCAACATTTTTATATTAAACCGATGCCAGCAACAAAACAAGGTCAAAAACAACTTCTGTGCCTAAAAATCCAACGCATGAGCCACGTGCTCAGGCCCCTGTGCCTAAAAATCAGATGACCAAAATGGCTGAAGATTTAATTACCTTGATCAGGGGTTCCCAACCCCCCCTGCTAAGAAGCCTAGGCAAGGCACTGATTATGAATCTTCAGATCAGGTTTCTATTTCTTCTGATTCCTCTTCTGATCAGGAATTTTCTATTCCACCCTATGAGGATTCTCATGCAGAGGAACCCATCCCATCTGCATCTCCTCCTGAGGATTACTCTTTTGAAGAGACTTTGTATACTTTAAGGGAACATTTTCACTGAGAGAGTCAGGACTTCTCTGAATCAAAAAAGAGGCTTAGGGATTTCCTTCTTTCTCAGCATAGGCCTTTGGCAATAGCTCCTGTATTAGACATTGTTGATGATGTGTTCTCGAAATCAAGCATGGCTCCTGATTCCCTGCCTCTGGCTCCTAGTAAGCCAGACAGATATTACAGGGTTCCTGACTCCCACAAATTTCTTTTCAAAAGTCCTGCTGCTGATCCTGAGACTATTTCTTAGGGTCCCAAGGGTGTAAAGGCCTCTACAGCCAAAAATCCTACCCCTTCTGATAGAGATTCCAGGGCGTGCTGGATAGATGGGGTAAGAAGGTTTATATGTCTGCAACCTTGACAATCAGGACTTTAAACTGCCAGTTTCATATGCTTAAATATCAACAGCATGTTATGGGCTTACTGAAACAGAAAATGATGTTGATTTCTGATTGTGTGGAAAATAAAGAGTTGCAGGAATTATTGCATTCAGCAGAACAGGATGGAAAGCATACTTTGCAATGTGGTTTTGATTCCTTGGAGGCCTTTTGTAGGGCCGCCGTTACTGGATCTGTGATTAGAAGGCATGCCTGGCTCAAGGAACAAAATCTGCCTGATCATGTTAAAGCTTAAATTGTTGGATGCCCCTTTGCAGCATGATAGTCTGTTTGGTAGTAAGGCAGAAGAGGTTTTAAAGAAAATGGAAGACAAAGCTAAATCTATGCAAACTGTAAACGATTTCTTGCAAGTGCAGTCACCCAGGTTCAGTAGGCACTGGCCTACTAAAAATTTGTCATTTCCTGTGTCCAACAGAGCCACTCAGGGCAAATCCATGTGCTCAAAAGGCTCCAGATACCAATCACATAGTTCTTACAGGTCAAAGCAATGGGGTGCCTCCACCTCCAAATCTGGAAGAAACAAAGCACAACCCCACAGTAAGCAGTCTCAATGACTCTCCTCTACCTTCACCAAGCACTTATCTTTTGGCAGCCCCCTTGGGGGGAAAACTAGCACTTGGCAGTTAATTACCCAGGACAAGTGGGTGTTAAACATAGTATTCCAGGACTACAGATTTCATGTCCATACTTTCCAATTCCAAACGGATGGCCGAATCTGCCACAAAACCAGTGGGCAGAGACCCAGAAACAAGTCATGTCACTCATGGATATGGGGGCTATTCAACAGGCACCAGAAAAGGAAGAAGGACAAGGTTTTTATTAGACTTTTCCTGGTACCCAGAAAAGACAATTCATGGCGTCCAGTACTGGACTTATTGATTCTGAACACGTTCCTGGACATTCCAAAATTCAAAATGCTGACTTTACAACAGCTACTGCCTTATGCTAGGCAGGAATGCTTGGTTAGTAACTCTAGACTTAAGAGGCATACCTGCATATCCCAATAAGGGAATCATGCAGAAGATACCTCCACTTCAAAGCAGGTGTTTTGCATTACCAATTCTCTGCATGACCCTTTGGCTTATCTACTGCACCCACGGTCTTTACAAAGTGCCTGGCACCAGTAATTGCATTCCGCAGACAAAGAAGCATTCTAATTTATCCGTATCTGGACGACTGTCTCATTCAAGCAGAGGACAAGGACACTCTTCTTCAACATCTGGCGTTTGTAAAAAGGCTTCTAGCATGCCTAGGGTACACCATAAATGAAAAGAAATCACAACTGGTACCCTCTCAAATTACATTCCTGGGTGCAAGCTTGAATACAGCTGCCCAGATGGCTTACCTCATGCCAGACAAACATAAGGCAACTGACAACATACTTCAAACAAATGGCAACAAAAACCCAGTTATCTGCAAGACAAATTCTGCAGGCTTTGGGGTTCATGGCATCCTGCATTCTACTAATTCCATATGCAAGACTGCATATGAGGAAACTTCAGTGGTACCTAAAAAGTTTTTGGAGTCAACTTTGTCACAGTCTGGAAACAATGATTCCTCTCATTCCCTGCCTACAACAGGAGTTTCTTTGGTGGGCAAAGACATGTCACCAAAACAAGGGGCTGTCATTCACTCTACCCCCTGCCACCCAAACCCTAACTACAGATGCATCAGACTATGCTTGGGGAGCCCACCTGGCAGGGAGATGCATTCAGGGCAAATGGAGCCCAAACCAAATGCATCTGCATATCAACCAGAAATAGATGCAAGCTGTTCAGAATGCCCTGACAGCCTTCAAGGACTTACTTCATCTAGGACAACTACTGATATAGATGGACAACACCACAGTTATGTGGTACATAAACAAGTGGGGGGTACACATTTCTACCCCCTTTGCAGACTAGTCATGGCTTTGTGGAACACAGCCTTGACTTGCCAAATACATCTTCAAGCTCAATTCCTGCTAGGAAAGCAAAATACTCTGGCAGATGACCTAAACAGAAATCTTATGGACCCGCACGAATGGAAACTAGATCCACAAACTTTCAGCATGTTAACACAGAAATGGGGAGGCCACACATGGATCTATTTGCCTCTCCCCAAAATTATCAGTTAGACAAATTCTGCACAAGAACTCATCACAAAAAAGCATGGGAAGTGGATACTGTATCCTTCAGCTGGAAAAAACTATCAGTCTATGCCTTTCCACCTCTGCCTGTACTCTCTAAGATCTTACTAAAAGTCAGACAGGAAAAAACAAAAATGATCCTAATTGGTCCGGACTGGCCTCGCCAGCACTGGTACCCACTCCTAAGGAGTATCTCTCACCTTCCTCCATGGTACTTGCCTCAAGTACATCATCTGCTGTCTCAGCAGAACTGTCAAATTCTGCACACTCCGCTCCAAACTCTGAATCTTGCAGCATGGCTAATCAACTAATTATTCAAACAACACCTCTCAGTAAATCTGTGATGGATGTCATTTTGAAAGCTAGAAGGCCTAGTACTAGAAAATCTTATGCTGATAAATGGAAAAGATTCTGTGCGTGGAACCAAGCGCAAGGAATAGACACAGCAAAGCCCAATATTCCTCAGATTTTACAATATTTGACTGAGATGCTTGACAGGTGCCTATCTTTTTCTTCAATAAAAATCCATGCATCTGCCATCTCGGCTCATTACAACGCAGAGCTTCCCCTCTTTACTCATCCTGTGCTTAAACAGTATCTTAGAGGGGCCAAAATGTAAGGCCTCACAGAAGAGCACCAACTCCTACAATGGACCTCAATTTTGTGCTGGAAAATCTCACCCTGCCTCCTTTTGAACCAGCAGCTACTGCGGATATAACATTTCTATCTTGGAAAACAGCTTTTCTTTTGGCAGTCACTTCAGCAAGAAGGGTTTCAGAACTACAGGCTCTCATGGCATTGGAGCCTTTTGTTATATTTTCCTTCTTTTATGCCTAAAGTGGTATCCAGTGTGGCTCTTAACCAGACCATTCACCTGCCAACATTTTACCCAGATCCGCAGAACAAGGGGGAGCGGATTCTGCATTCATTGGATGTACACAGACAACTAAGATTCTACTTAAACAGGACCAAATCACTAAGAAAGTCTGAGCAACTACTGGTAACATTTTCTGCAGGGTCAGCGGGGAAGGCTATATCAAAGCAGACTATTTCTAAGTGGATAAGCCACTGCATTCGTTTCTGCTATTTGCACCATGGCAAACCTGTGCCCAAGGGGATCACATTCCACCAGGGCTGCCTCAACTTCAGCAGCTTTTCTCAGAGGGGTCCCAACCAAAGACATTCTAGAAGCTGCTACTTGGAGCTCTGTTCATACCTTTACAAAGCATTATCATTTACCTCTCTTCTCCAAATCCAGGGCAGGCTTTGCCACTGCAGTCCTGCAGGGCCTTACAGCCACTCTTATTGCTGTTGAGTTCCGTCCTCCCATCCATAGCTTTGGGATTCTACCCAAATGTAATGAATGCAACAGTGAAACACGAAGAACATAGTACAGTTGTGTACACTTACCATAAATGTAGATGCTCGAGTGTATTCATTGTTGCAATCCGGGTTACCCACCCGCCATCCCCCTTTCTATACCTTTCTTTCCTTCACTATACTTAAAAGCCTTTGTGGTGTATTTGCTTTTGGTTGAAGGTAATGTTTGTTTCTAAAAGTGCATTCATAAGTTTACTGTTTATATATATATATATATATTTTTTTTTTGCTCCCAATTTGAGGGGCACCTGACATCTGGGGCAAGAAAAACTGAATGAAATGGCGTCGGCTGCATGTTTTATACCCCTGATGACCTGATGTCATGGAAGAGGAGACAGCAACCGACGCAGGACCCAAGACTTTATTATTCAGGCTGACTGAGGGCAACGTGCCAGCAGATTACCCAAACGTAATGACTGCAACAGTGAATACACTCGAACATCTACATTTATGTTAAGTGTACACAACTGTACTGTCTTTGGGGTGGGCCCAGCCACTCCTTGGGTGGTTCCCCAAGTGGATGCACTTGTAAACCTAGTGTCTCGGAGGGCGTGGAAGGAACTTGACATGGTGGAGCCTAACATTTGCTTCTCCCAAATACTGACTGCACTGGAGTAAGGGTCCAGCCATGGATGCGATCATGGTTGGAGCCGCCATCAAGAAGGAAGTCTCCAAGGAGAGTTCCTCAGTCCATCCTCTAAACAGAGAGTCAGGCTTTGGACCATATAGGGAAGTGATCATATGCCTCAGTGACATTCGCTCTGAGGACACTGAACTACTTATTCCACTTGACCAGACCTCAGTGTAATCTTGTGGCTGAAGTGTCGAAAAATGTTAAGAAACAGCAGTCTCTGGAGATTCAGAAGACTCTGGAGACTCTCGGTTGTCTACCCTGCCAGCTTTTCCATGGGGCTCATTTTGATGCCATGCTTGGATGCAACTCTGCAGTTTTGCAGATTACCTCAAGGCATTTCTTTGTTGATGCCTGTTTTGATGGCTCTTTCTTGTTTGACCTTAAGACTTTGGACACTTTTACTAGGAGCGAACAAGAAGGGGTAGATGCTGTCACTGTCTCAGTGCCCCTAATTGAGGAATCAGAAGGTGGGCAAAAGTCACTTTTTAGAAAGTCGCAGCATTCTTCCCAAGATGCATCTTTAGAATGTTCCGTCTGTGGCTGGGGTGGGGGGTGGGAGAGCCATACTGGCTGCTATCTACAGGATAGGGTCAGTCCACAAAAGTAAGGCCTTCTGCAGAGCCCTTTCTGGTAGGTCCTTTCGGTGATCCTGAAGGGTTGCCCAACTGTCCTGCTGTAGAGGCAGTCCAGGATTGCTTGACTGTTCACCCTGAAGCTTGGGAGGTAATCACCTTGGACACATGGTTGTTGAGTTCTGTCTAGAGGCTGTACCATTCTTGTTTTAGAAATTCCAGGGTTCCATCACAAGCGTCTCCCATATATTCAACCCTGTCAAGGACCACAGACAGCAGTAGATATAGAAGCTGATGGCAAGTCTATTCTTACAAGATGTCCCACCAGATCGTTGAGGATCCAGTGTCTACTCAAGCTTCTTTTTGGTACCAAAGAACAAGAAGGACCACAGGTTCATTTTGGATATAAGCAAATTGAATCCCTTTGTGAAACGGACCAAGTTATGTATGTTCATGGTGCAGTCCATTCTACTTTTGCTGAAGAAGGACTACTGGATGTAATCGATAGACATCAAGGACACCTGCCATCATATCAAGATAGTGAGGCACCCCAGGAAGCTTCTGCACTTTTAACTGGGGGTCAGTTATTATCATTTTAGTCCCCTGCTGTTAGGTTTCACCACCTTCCCCCACGTATTCAACTAGTGCATGGTAGTGATTTCACCCTGGCTCTGGCTGTAGAGTTTTCAAGCTTTTCCTTATCTGGATGATTGGCTCCTCACTGCCCCTGCAATAGCATCACAGCCAGCGATACCTTCCTGCCAGTATATAGCCAGTTAGAGATCATGGTCAATTATTTAAAGTCTTGTCTGCGAACTGTTCAGACATTAAAATTCATAGGTTGCCACTTAGATACGGTCAGTCAAATTGCTCAGCTCCCAAGTTGCAGAGTGATCAGCCTTCAATCCCAGACAGTATCAGTACTTGCCATTCCAAAGCCTCCAGTTCAAGCGATCTTGAAATTCCTAGGCCTCATGGAAGCTTCATTAGGGTTGAGCGTGCAGTGGACTCTTGCAGTACAGTGGTCATACTTGACCCATCGAATGTACTTTCCAGTAATATTGACAAAGGTGTGTCATGGTCAGATTGAGAGGTGGTTAGTCTCCTTTAATGACCAAGAGCAGACAGTTTGTTCTTCCCCTTCCTGTGGTCAGGATCACCACGGACGCATCCCTTCTTGGTGGGGGGGGGTTTCAAAGAGAGAGAACAGTTCAAGGGTCCTGGTCTTTTGCAGAAGCCAACATCCACATCGGTGACCTGGAGATAACTGGCCTTGCATTGCAGGCTTTTCAGGATGTCTTCCCCAGCAGTGTGATTTTGATATAGATGGACAGTACGTCTGTTATCTGGTATCTCAACAAGCAAGGGGGAAATACATTTTTATCCTGTTTGTCAGGAGACCATGAAGATTTGTCAGTATGCAGTCTCGTTTCAACAGTCACTGGTTGCAGTGCACAGTCCAGAGAAGTCAAACATTTTGACCAACAGCTTGAGCAAAAATATTCTTCCTCATGAGTGGTCTTTGAATCCAAGACTGGCAGCTTGGATGTTCTGATGCTGAGGCACTCTGTATTGCACTGTCTTTTCCTCCTCTTCCAACACCAAGTGCAGCAGCTATTATACCTTAGTCTTTCCTGGGAACAGTCACCCAGAGATGCTCTTGTACATGCTTGGCCCCTGGGACTCCTGAATGCTTATCCCTTAGATGTTCATAGTGTTTCACTGTTGCAGTCATTACTCTCGGGTTATCATGCTGGCAGGCTACCCTCAGTCGGCCAGAATTCCGAACTCTAGGTCCGGCGTCAGTTGCTGTCGCCTCTACCTTGACGTCAGTGCGCCAGGGGTATAAATAATGCAGCCAACGCCATTTTCTTCAGTCTTTCTTGCCGCGCTGTGCCTGAAGCAAAAGCAGATCGCAAGTGCTGGTCATCCACCTCCTGAGATATTCAAATCCGAATTTCAGAACCAAAGTCTTCATTAAAGCTAAGTACCCCGTTGGGGAAATTTTTTTCTTGCTGTAGACCGATGTCAGAAAAAGTTAACAACTGTATTTCTTGTGGGAAGCAAATACCTCATAAGGATTTTCACTCTTACTGTATTCCTTGCCTAGGCCCTGATCACAACGTTGTTATCTGTCGGTTTTGTGCTAGATTTAACCAACACACTATTAAGCGTCGGTTCGATTTTGCATTTCATTACTTTGGCCGAAGATTTAATTATATAATGCCATTGGACCAGCTGACAACCGGAGTTTACAAAAAACGCAAGGACAAGGAAAAGGATAGGGATCAGAGGTCCAAAACGGACGACGAGGCCTCTGCTAGGCCAGTCGCCGGTTCTCAGTGAGGTGCTTTCGCAGCCCCTGGCACCCGCTACCTCAGAGCCACAGGCCGCTTCAGACTCCCACATGGAGCCGACTGGGCCTCTGGATACTCAGGGTATTGGACACTTGGAAATCATTCCCTCAGATGGGTCCAGAGCCAATGAGCAGGCATCGGCTTCTGAGGGTGTCTTCAGACCTACACAACTATATATTTAAGCCATCTTCAGCTTCAAAGACTAAAGCAGCTCTAAAGACAAAGAAACAAGTACAGCATTCTCCTACTCAGACTTCCATGCCTAAAAAACAGGTGCTGAAAATGGCCGAAGACCTAATTGCTTTGATCAGGGGCTCCCATCCCCCTCCTGATAAGAGGCCTAGGCAAGAGACAGAGTATGATTCTTCTGATCAGGTTTCTATTTCCTCTGATTCCTCTTCTGAACAGGATTACTCCATGCTTCCCTATGAGGATTCTGATGCTGAAGAATCCATTCCTTCAGCCTCTCCTCCTGAGGATTATTCTTTTGGGGAAACCCTGCATACGCATTTCCACTGGGAGAGCCAAGATTATTCTGAATCTAAGAAAAGGCTCAGAGACTTTCTGCTACTTACTCAGTACAGACCCCTTGCTATTCCACCTGTTCTAGACATTGTAGATGTATTTTCAGAGTCCGACCTGTCCCTTGACTCTCTACCCCCTGCACCTGCTAAGCCAGACAGATACTACAGGGTCCTGGATTCTCATAAATTCCTATATAAAAACCCCGCTGCTGACCCAGAAACTATATCTCAGGATCCCAAAGGGGTTAAAGCTTCCACTGCAAAAAACCCTGTCCCCTCTGATAGGGATTCTAAGGCTCTAGACAGATGGGGGGAAAAGTCTACACTTCTGCTACCCTGGCTGTAAAGGCTTTAAATTGTCAGTTTCATATGCTTAAATATCAGCAATATTTAATGTCACTGCTTAAACAGAAATTGTTGACAAATACTGAATGTTCAGAGAGCAAGGAATTGCAGGATTTATTGCATGCAGCTGAACAAGTGGGAAAGCATACTTTGCAATGTGGTTATGATTCACTGGAGGCCTCTTGCAGGGCCGCTGTTACAGGTTCTGTTATTAGAAGGCATGCTTGGTTAAAGGACCAGAATCTGCCTGATCATGTTAAAGCAAAATTATTAGATGCACCATTACAGCATGATACTTTGTTTGGTACTAAAGCAGAAGAGGTGTTGAAAAAAAATGGAGGATAAAGCAAAATCCATGCAGACAGTCAAGGATTTCTTACAGGTACAGCCACACAGGTTTAGCAGGAACTGGCCTTCTAAAAATTGGTCCTTTCCAGTGTCATACAGACCACAAAGAGGCAGATATAGGCATCCCAGAGGCAGATCTCAGCCCCAAGGCTCATACAGGCCTAAACAATGGGGTGCTCCTACCTCCAAAAGCAGAGAAGACAAATCACAGCCTTACAGGAAACAGTCCCAGTGACTTTCCTCTACCAGATCCAAGCACTTTTCTTTTGGCAGCCCCCTTAGGGGGAAAACTAGCACTTTTTTCATCAAATTGGCAAATGGTTGCCCAAGACAAATGGGTTCTGAACATAGTGTCCCAAGGCTACAGGTTCCATTTTCACACTCTACCAAGGTCAAAAGGTATGCCAGACCTGCCACACAATCAATGGCAGAGGCACAAAAACAAATTACAGTCCTCATGGACATGAGGGCCATTCAGCAAGTACCACAACAAGAGCAGGGGCAAGGATTTTACTCCAGACTTTTCCTAGTACCCAGAAAGGACAAAACCTGGAGACCAATACTGGACCTGTCTATACTAAATACGTTTCTGGAAGTTCCAAAATTCAAGATGTTGACTCTACAGCAGCTACTGCCCATGCTGGGCGAGAAGGCTTGGCTCATAACTTTGGACCTAAAAGAGGCATACCTGCATGTCCCAATCAGTCTTACAGAAGATACCTCAGATTCATAGCTGGCTCAATGCATTACCAATTCTCTGCACTGCCCTTTGGCTTATCTATCTACTGCACCCAGGGTCTTCACAAAATGCTTGGCACCAGTAATTGCATTTTGCAGACAAAAAGGAATTCAAATATATCCCTACTTGGAAGACTGCCTAATTCAAGCAGAGAACAAATACATTTTTCTAAAGCATCTGGCATTTGTAAGAAGATTACTAATTGGCCTAGGGTGCACAGTAAACGAAAATAAATCAAAACTAGTGCCCTCTGAAGAGATAATATTCCTGGGTGCAAGCTTAAATACAACTGCCCAGATGGCTTATCTCATGCCAGACAAACAAAAGCAACTGACTACTTACTTCAAGAAATTGGCAACAAAAACCCACTTATCTGCAAGGAAAATCCTGCAGGCCTTGGGTTTCATGGCATCCTGCATTCTACTAATTCCATATGCCAGACTGCATATGAGGAAACTACAATGGTATCTAAAAAGTGTTTGGACTCAGCATTGCCACAGCCTGGAGACAGTAATTGCACTCATTCCCTACCTGCAACAGGAGTTTCAATGGTGGGCAGAAGCCTGTCACCACAACAAGGGTCTGCCATTCAGTCTACCCACAGCCAGACAGACACTGAAACGGGTGCATCAGATTATGCCTGGGGGGGGGGGGCCCATATGATAGGAAAATGTATTCAGGGCACATGGCCTGCAAACCAGATGCATCTTCACATCAATCAAAAAGAGATGCTAGCTGTTCAAAATGCCCTGACAGCTTTCAAGGACCTGCTTCATCCAGGACAGTTACTGATTAAGACAGACAACACTACGGTCATGTGCTACATAAACAAGCAGGGAGGTAAACATTCCTACCCCCCCTCTGCAGACAAGCAATGACCTTATGGGACACAGCATTGGCTTTTCAAGTTCACCTGCCAGCAAAATTCCTGCCAGGAAAAACAAATACTCTGGCAGATGAGCTAAGCAGAAACCTCATGGATCCCCACGAACGGAAACTGGATCCACAAGTCTTCAGCATGATAATAAGGAAATGGGGATGCCCAGACATAGATCTTTTTGCCTCCCCTCACAACTGCCAATTGCAGAGATTTTGCACAAGGATTTATCACAAGCAAGCATGGAAAGTGGACAACCTATCCTTCAGCTTGAAAAATCTAACAGTATATGCCTTTCCTCCACTGCCTCTCCTTCCCAGGGTACTCCTAAAGGTCAGACAAGAAAAGCCAAAAATGATATTGCACCAGACTGGCCACGCCAGCACTGGTACCCAATCCTAAAGAGCTTGTCTCAAGGTCCAGCATGGGTATTGCCTCAAACTTCTCATTTGCTGACCCAACAAAACAATCCGATCCTGCACAGCCAACTCAGGACCTTAAATCTGGCAGCATGGCGGATAATGTAGCCATTCAGAACACTCCTCTTTCAAAAGACGTTATGGATGTTATCTTGGAGACCAGGAGGCCCAGTACCAGAAAAATGGAAGAGATTCTGTGGTTGGAACCAGGAACAAGGCATTGACACGTGTGTACCAAATATCCCTCAGATTTTACAATACCTAACTGAGATGCTGGACAAAGGCCTTTCTTTCTCATCAGTTAAGATTCATGCCTCTGCCATTTCAGCCCATTACAATGCAGAACCACCTATCTTTTCTCATCCTTTAATAAGGCAGTACCTCAGAGGGGCCAAAAACATTAGTCCTCCAAGGAGAGCACCAGTTCCGGCCTGGGACCTCAATTATGTTTTGGAAAAACTCACACTGCCTCCTTTCGAGCCAGCATCAACAGCAGATATAAAATTCTTATCCTGGAAAACAGCTCTACTCCTAGCAATAACCACTGCAAGGCGAGTCTCGGAGTTACAAGCACTCATGGCTGTGGGACCTTCCATCCAGACAGGGCTTCTCTGAGGACAAACCCTACATTTATGCCTAAGGTGGTGTCCAGTGTAGCCCTCAACCAAACCATTCACTTGCGTACCTTTTATCCAAATCCACAGAACAAGGGTGAGAAAATTCTGCATTCTTTGGACATACACAGGCAGTTACGCTTCTACTTGGACAGAACTAAAGCTTTCAGAAAGACTGGGCAACTTTTAGTGTCATATGCTGCAGGATCACAAGGAAAGGCTAACTATTTCTAAATGGATAGGTCATTGCATCCACTTCTGCTATTCTCAACATGGCAAATCAGTTCCTAAGGGCATTAGGCCTCATTCCACCAGAGCAGCAGCCACTTCAGCAGCCTTCCTCAGAGGAGTACCAACCAAAGATATCTTAGAGGCTGCAACCTGGAGTTCAGTGCACACCTTCACAAAGCACTACCACTTACCTCTTTACTCTTAAGTCCAGAGCAGGCTTTGCCACTGCAGCCCTGCAGGGCCTCATAGCCTCTCCTAATCCTATTTAGCCCAGCCACCCATCCTCAGCTTTGGGATTCAACCCAAGAGTAATGACTGCAACAGTGAAACACAATGAACATAGTACAGTTGTGTACCTACCATAAATGTAGATGTTTAGTGTATTTACTGTTGCAGTCCAGGTTACCCACCCACCACCCCCCTTTTCTTTGCTGGGACTTATCTGCACTTCTCTATCCCATACAACCTATTTGGTGTATTTGCTTGTAGAAGAAGGAAATGTTATTTTTCTGCATGCATTTTTATTGGCATATTTTCCAGCCTACCAATTTGGGGGCACCTGACATCTGAAGAAAATGGTGTCTGCTGCATCATTTATACCCCTGGCGCACTGACGTCAGGGAAGAGGTGACAGCAACTGACGCCGGATGTAGACTTTGGAATTCTGGCCGACTGAGGGTAGCCTGCCAGCAGGATAACCCAAGAGTAATGACTGCAACAGTGAATACACTCGAACATCTACATTTATGGTAGGTACACAACTGTACTCTCCTCTGATTGTCAAAATTCTCCATTAGTCAGCCCATTGCAGCTGTACTCCCTTGGGTTCTGGATATCTTTCCAGATCACCTATCTCATCCAGCGGGTCTGGATCCTGTCAATCTGTAGTCCCTCAAGCTAACTGCATGGTATGCTTGTGGGACTACAGCTAACTGCATGGTTTCTCCAGTTCCCTTGATGACCAGGGATCCCAAGCTCTCTGATAGTTTTGTGCTTATCTTGTCCTCATCCCAAAAGCTGTTTACCAGGAAAGTGTATTCTAGTAAATGGAAATGCTTTGTGATGTGGGTGGAATATCAAGCTTTTGATCCATTTTCCACTGCTTTAGAGTCAGTTCTAGATTTTCTTGCTGTAATGTTTAATTCAGGCTCTAGATTTTCTACGATTAAGATACAACTGGCAGCTGTTTCCAGTTTTCATGTTGATAAGGACTATGTTATTTTGGCTGCTCTGAAAATTTCCAAGTCTTTTCTCAAAGATGGAGTTTTGTTGCCCCCCCCCCCCCCCCATTCGAGATCCGGTTCCTCCTTCAGATTTGCCTTTCATGTTGCAAGTTCTTGCAGGCCCTCCTTTTGAGTCTTCTGTTGCTTCAGACTTGAAGTTGTTATCTTGGAAAACTTTGTTTTTGGTGGCTGTTACCTCAGCTTGGAGAGTTTCATAGCTGCAGTTCTTCCCCTCCTTACCTGGTGTTTCATAAATGTATGATTTCTCTCCACACCAATCATTCTTTCCCTGCCAAAGGTTGTCTTTGAAAGTAATCTCAGTAGATCTATTCACCTTCCTGTGTTTTTCCCCAATTTTTCAGCAAGGATGAATACTTACTGCATTGCTTGGATGTGCCTAGACAGTTGAGATCTTTCCCGAACAGGGCTAAGATCTTTAGAAAATGCAGGCAGCTGTTTCCTTTTCAAGATCTAAATTGGGCAGGCTTGTGTTGATAGTGACTTTATCCAAGTGGCTATCAGTTTGTATTTCTTTTGATTATGCCTTGAGAGGCAAGACCCTGCCTGGCAAACCTAAGGGTAACTCTGCTAGAGCTGTGGCTATTTCTATGGCTTTTTTTTTTCCAGAATGTCCTTCAATGAGGTCTGTGCAGCTGGTACTTGGGTGGGCCAGCATATCTTTGTTTCTCATTACAAGCTGGACATTTAGTCCAGATACAGGACTTCCTTTGGCTGCACCGTATTGCAGAGTATCTTTCCTTAGTTCTTCCCAAGGATTATTAAGTGGCTGTGGACTCCGTCCCATGGGTTGAAGCCAGACAGAGAAGACACTATTGGATATGAAAGTTATGTACTTACCGTAACAATAGATCCATGTTGTCTGTCGCTGTGTAGTTCAGCCCCACCCCCCCAGCCCCTGCCCTTTTTGGTGAGTATCCTTGTCTAAGATGACCGAATGGAGTAGGTTTCATTTTCCTTTGTTCTTGAAGTTCTTTGTCCTCTTTCTTTGTGGGAGAAATGTAATTTAGAGCTACTTTTAGATGGGGCAAACTCAATCTGAGGAGTCTATTGAGGAGTTTGAGGTTGTAGATAGGGAAAGTGGAGCCCGACCAGTTGAATTCTGAAGCATTTGGCCAGCATCAATCTCAGTAGGATCTGATAACCCATAGGATGAACCAGACAGAGACAGACAACAAGGATATATCATTATGGAAGTACATAACTTTCGTTATTCTCTGCATGTTTTGCCTTCTGTCTCTACTAATTTTTGAAACAGTTCTTGATGAGCCTCATGTTCAGGCAATCTTTGATTTGTTCTTGAAGTTCTTTGTCCTCTTTCTTTGTGGGAGAAATGTAATTTAGAGCTACTTTTAGATGGGGCAAACTCAATCTGAGGAGTCTATTGAGGAGTTTGAGGTTGTAGATAGGGAAAGTGGAGCCCGACCAGTTGAATTCTGAAGCATTTGGCCAGCATCAATCTCAGTAGGATCTGATAACCCATAGGTTGAACCAGACAGAGACAGACAACAAGGATATATCATTATGGAAGTACATAACTTTCGTTATTCTCTGCATGTTTTGCCTTCTGTCTCTACTAATTTTTGAAACAGTTCTTGATGAGCCTCATGTTCAGGCAATCTTTGATTTGTTTCATCCTCTTATTTCTGCAGTTATCATCTCATCTGATTAGCTATTTAAAGCTTCTTCTGTTGTTTTTTGTCATTTGATTTTATATATCTCTCTTCAGTGTCTCATTTACTGTAATTACCTCCAAGTATATTTGATTTTCTCCTGTAAATTACTGGAAGTCATCTCCTACAGTGGATATAAAAAGTGTACACACCCCTGTTAAAATGCCAGGTTTTTGTGATATAAAAAATGAGACCACAGTAAATCATTTTAAAACTTTTCCCATTAATGTGACCTCTAACCTGTACAATTCAATTGAAAAACAAATCTGTTAGGGAAAAAAATATAAAAAATAAGAAACGTACAGTAAGCTGGGTGCATAAGTGTGCACACACCCTAAAATAAAGGACTTGCAGTTTATCTTTTCCCGTCAAAAGAATTCTGGTGGCGGCTCATAAGTCTTCCGCCAGAAAGGTATACTATAGCAAGTGGAAATGTTTTTCTGTATGGGCTTCACAGCGTGCATTGGATCCTTTTACTGCTCCAGTTTCTGCGGTGTTGGAATTCTCATCAGGGATTTTTCAACAAGGCTCGAGTTCATTCACAGTCAAAGTTCAACTGGTTGCAGTTTCTAATTTTCATGTGGGGGAAAATATGGATTCCTTGGCATCTTCAAAGCTTTGCAAGACTTTCATTAAAGGTACCTTTCTTCTGAGACCCCCAGTGAAGGATCCTATGCCACTGTGGGGTCTTACATTAGTGCTTCAGGCTTTAGTTTTGCCCCCCTTTGAACCTGCAGCTTCGATGGGTCTGCAGTTTCTGTCCTGGAAAACTGCATTTTTAGTTGCCTTTACTTCTGCCAGGAGAGTGTCGGAACTTCAAGCTCTATCGGTCAAAGTCCCTTATATGATTTTTCATAAGGACAGGGTGTCTTTACACAATAATCCATCTTTTATTTCCAAAGTAGCTTCAGAGGCCGACATTAATCAGATGATCAATCTCCCGGTCTTTTTTCCAAATTTTCAAAATAAGGGAGAATATAAATTGCATCTGTTGGATGTACACAGTTACGTTTCTATTTGTACAGGACAAAAACATTTTGTAAATCTGACCAGCTTTCGTTTCTTACTCCAAGCCCTTTTTAGGGAAACCAATCTTTAAAGTTACTATTGCTTGTTGGATTTTTCAGTGTATCAGTCGGGCGTATTTTGTCAGGGGGATTTCCCCTCCAGGTCAGGTGAAAAGGACATTGTAACAGATCTATGGCCACTTTGGCATTTATTTTGGTCCAGAGCTTCGTCGGATGATGATGTTCTGCATCTACTTGGTCCTCATCTCATGCCTTCATTTCACATTATAAATTGGGCATGGTATCCAGGAACAGGGCATCCATTGGCTTCGCCGTGCTCCAGAATATCCTTCCATGAGGGCCTCCCAGGTGTTTAATAGCTGGGGAGTCTGTCCCACAGGATGAAGACCAAATGAAGATAACTACTTCAGATGAAGAAGTAGTTATGTACTCACCATAACGTTCCATCTGAATAGTTTTTCTTCATTTGTCTTCAGCCATCTCCCCCTTCTTCCCCTGGCCTTGTCTGAACTGTTTGTTGGCTGTATAAGTATAGAAGGTGGACACCTTCAGGGTGCCCTTTTGTCCTTCTCTTTGTTAAGGATTTTTTTCTGCTAGTGACAAGGCCCTGTTGGGTCAGGTGTGAGTAATGGATTGGGCAACAAACTCGATCTGAAGGGAGGAAGGAGACAGGTGCATTGTGGGTAAGGGGAGGAGCTTTGAGCTTGGCTCAGATGCTGGAAATGCAACCAAGTCAAATCCAATACGGATCCATGAACCCACAGGTTGAAGACAAGTGAAGAATAACTCCTCAGATGGAATGTTATGGTGAGTACATAACTTCTTTTTATTTGGTTTATGTTCTTTAACGTCACTTTTCAGAAAATGATTAAGAATCTAAGAGAAAGTGTAGGATGCTGGAGGTGTGATATTTTACAGGTACTAGACATTAATGATTTACGAGAACATTTACTAACTTATTGCAGTCCCAGATATCAAGAAATGAAAAAGTTGTCTTGTAACTATTGTAGCTTGAGACTTGAAAAAGTGTCATTTAAAATATATTTTTACAGATCAGTATTTTTCTCTCTTTTTTTCTGATTAAATCATTAAATTTAATTGAAATAATCACGTGGTCATTGTAGGTATACTTTGAAAGAGAATAATCAGTAGATTTGTTTTCTAGCTGGAGGCTCAGCTTGAAGAAGTTTCAGCAGAGGCATCAAAAGAACGTAAGCTTCGAGAGCACAGTGATCTTTACACCAAGCAGCTTGAAGGTGAAATAGAAACTCTCAAGGTTAGAATGCATATTTCATATTTTGTGTGATTTTTATTTGATGTCTTCTTTTCTTGGGGATACTGTGAAATACATTACGTTTGATGTTGAGAACTTGGATGCTGCATTGAGCCAGAGTCATAAAGGTCCATTGACATGATAAGGACTGGGTATCTGAGAGCTCTTTGTTTTATTGTTTGTTAACTGGAGTGTTAAAAGTATCTGCTTTACATTTTATATTATTTCTTCAGCTGCTTTACATGGCACTACATTTTTATTGAAAACAGTATATTGGTGGGGTAAAGTGAAGGCATCTGTATAATGATTCAGAGTGGGCAAAACTGCTGTCTTTGCTTTGTTTCAGAGCACTTGGCTTGAGAGATTAGTTGAGAAGGACGATGAATGAGGTTCTTTCGTGGAATTGGATTTTGTAGATTTAATCTAGATGGACACAATATGCTGCTTAAAGTTGCAGATGCTGAAAATTCTGTCCAAAAGACAATGAGTGTATTTATTGTCTTGGTGTAAATTCAACATTGAAAAAAATACTGTAAAGCTGTAGTAGGCTGTGTTCCATACTGACAGCTGAAAAAGCATATGCCGTTTGCAGTCAGTGTTACAGTGCTGATTCTTGTTTTTTTCTGCCATGCAGAAGCCTTTGACTGGCCCGATTTCCTGAGTCTTTGCATCATCCCTATCTGACAGATGTCCAAGGACAGACATCTGAACATTGGGGTATAAGAAGGGTGTCTGTTGACCCTCCAGTTTTTTTCTAGCCATACCGTCTGATGCTGTTCACATGTGTTCATAATGCTTACATTCCATCAGTCAGCTTGTTTTTCCAGAGAGGATCCATTCTTCAGTCAGATAGGTACCCGACTGTGGATATTTCTGTATTAACTTAATGTTTAAAAAGGTCGGTAATTGCTTGAACTATGGGAAGTAAATCCCGCATAAAGAATTTCACTTGTTTTGTCTGTTCTATGTGGGGCATCAGCACAACATTTCTAATTGTCCTGACTGTTCAAATTCCAAGCAGAAACTCATCTCAGATGTAGAGATGAGGTATTAGTGGCCCATATAGTGTCCCTGGTTTTAGTTCCCTCTGTAGCTTTGCATCCCACAGCTACTGCTAGGTCTTCGCAAACTCCAACTTCTGCTAATTTCATTCCAAAGAAACAGAAAGACAAAAAAAAATCAAGGACTCTGATGTTTCCGAAAAAGCTCCAGCTCAAGTTCTTAAGTTGACTGATGACACAGATGAAGTGCCTTTGCAGCCCCCTGGTCCAGTGACTTGTGGCTTGACACCTCAGGAAACCACCTTGGTTTCCGCCCTACCTACCACTGTTACCAAGACACAGATGTTATTTGGGTCTGATGTCACTCATCAGGCCTCTTTTTCTGATGAGCTGGTTGTGGGTCTCAAGGATGACACCTTACCTACTTCGGCTACTGAAACCTTCACTGAAGTAATGATCAGATGACCACAACATCAGGTCACCCCTTCTAAGTGGGCAACTAAACCAAAGTGAACCATTTCTTTCTTCATCTCAGCCACTTCAATTCAGGCCAAAGCTCAAGACCTCATAAAAATTAGCACTGGAATTTATAATTTCGTGAAATTCAGGGAGCTATCCCACACTGAAGTCTCCCCATCTAAAAGAAGCAGGGAGGTGGCCTTTCAGGAAGATTCAGATTCCACAAGCTCAGAAGATAAGGATTTGTCCCGTTTAGTGCACGCACTTTCCATTACAAAGTTATCCAGTTTCCCCAAAGGACCTTTCTTTTGGGGATATCTATCGTAGAGTGAAGGAGGCTTTCATCTGGGAAAGTAATTGTTTTTGACAAGCTCAGATACATTATAGGAACTGTTGAGATGTCCTTCCATATCACTTTTGCTGTATTCTTTACATAAAAGATCTCCTGCCAAAGGTAACCAAGCATCCAGCCAGTATACCAAAACCGTTGGAATTTATAGACATCTTATGTCACGCGTATGCTCCCTGCACAAGATGTAGGGTATAAAGGTGACATACGGATGTACATACCTCAGAACTTGTTTGCTGTCCGAACGCCATCATTGGATGTTTATATGCTTCTTCTGTGCTCGTTACCGAGCCGTGTCTCAGATGAGTGCCCCACTGGAGTTTCTGCTTATTTTTTTTCTATTTTTACTTTGGTGTGTTTACATGTCATCCAGAAAGGGAAATGTCAGTGTATGAGGCAGGTTCCCCATAAAGGCTGTCACGAGCAGTCTCTCTTCTGCTTGGCTGCTTCTCGTGACTATTATCTGCCAAGCATTTGTCCCTAAGACCCTATGTAGTCGTCTGTCCTACTTATTGGTTTGCCTAGAGAACTAACATATAAAGGTGGAGCAAAGTGGTTTTACGGAGTCTTCCCATATTGAAGGTCAGTTGCCTGCCAAGATAAAGGGCAGAAAACTCAGGATGTTCTTCATCTCACATTGCTGCAGTCCTTACTTATGGGTAGTCCGCTGTCCTCGGTCGGCCCGAATACCAAAGTATTAGGCTGACGTCGGTCATGGGCGCCTAGATCTGACATCAGAGCGTCAGGGTATAAAGGCGCATGACCGACGTCATATCCTCAGTCTTTTTTGCCGCATGGTTCGATGCAGAAGCAGCGTTGCAAGTGCCGTTCGGCGTTCTGAAATTTTTCGTTTTCGGAGTTTCAGACCGATACCAAGTTGGGCTGGTACCCGTTGGGGAATATTTTTGTTTTTTCTTGCCTCAGTTACTTACCGGATGTCAGAAAAAGTGAATAATTGTATTTCTTGTGGGAAACAGATACCGCATAGGGATTACCACTCGCTTTGTATTCCTTGTTTGGGACCGGAGCACGACGTAGTCGGGTGTCGGTTTTGTGCTAGGTTTAATAAGCACACTATAAAACGGAGGTTAGATTGCGCTAGGTTAGTCTTTGGCAAGAGGTGTAATTATAATATGCCGTCGGATGTTCCGACACCTGCTTCTACTAAGAAGCGCAAAGACAAATCTTTAAAGCCTAGGCAGGATGATTCGTCCGTTTCGGACCTTTAGAAGCTACAGCTGAACAGGTGGATCCGGCTGAAGTTTCTGTTGAGTCCCAGGGGGAAACTTTGATTTTACAGGATGTGGCCTCTCAGGAGGCAGGTCAGGCTGAAGGGGCCTCTCAGGTTACTATTCTCCCTTCTATGCCTAGGGTGGTTAGGCCTTCTGCTACTGTTTCTAAGGCTCCTTCTAAAGGCAGGTCTGTCTTGCCTTCCTCTGGTGTCAGTTCTGGTTCTTCAGGGTCTGTGCCTAAAAAGCACATGCTTAAAATGGCAGAGGATTTGATTACTTTAATTAGAGGTTCTATGCCCCCTCCTGATAAGAGGCCCAGGATGGAGCCAGAGTTGGAAAGTTTGGAGCAGGCCTCAGATGATTCAGAGTCTTCTGCTGAAGACATTCAAGATTTCCTCCTTATTCGATTCTGATGCAGAGGATTCCACTCCTTCTGCTTCTCCTCCAGAGGATTTTTCATTTTCAGAAACTCTGCATTCCATGAGGGAGCATTTTAAGTAGGAGGGACAGGATTACTCTGATTCCCGGAAGAGACTTAGGGAGTTCTTGTTTTTACCACAGCATAGACCCTTAGCTATACCTCCGGTTTTGGATGTTGTTTCAGATGTTTTCTCGGAAGCTTCCCTTAATCCAGATTCTGTGCCTCCTGCCCCAGTTAAACCAGACAGGTATTACAGGGTGCCTGAGGCTCATAAATATCTGTATAAGAGTCCTAGGGCGGACCCAGAAACTATTAGTCAGGGGCCTAAGGGTGTTAGAGCCTCTGTTGTTAAGAATCCGGTTCCTCTGGATAAGGAAGCTAGAGCTTTGGATAGATGGGGTAAGAAGGTGTATACCTCTTCTACTTTAGCAATGAGAGCTTTGAACTGCCAGTTTCATATGTTGAAGTATCAGAATTTCCTCCTTTCTCAGCTAAGATCTAAGGTGGATGCTTTGGCAGAGGGCATAGAGTGTAAAGAATTGCAGGATTTAGTGCATGTTTCTGAACAGGTGGGTAAGCACTCTTTGCAATGTGGTTTTGATGCTTTACAGGCTTCTTCTAGGGTGGCGGCCACTGGTTCAGTTATTCGTAGGCACGCCTGGCTTAAGGATCAGAATTTGTCTGAGCATGTTACGTCTAGAATTCTGGATGCCCCTTTACAGTCTGAAGTTTTGTTTGGTCCTCCTGTGGAGTCAGTCTTAAAGAAAATGGAAGACAAGGCTAAGTCTATGCAGACTGTTAAAGATTTTTGCAGGTACAACCTCCAAAGTTTAGTAGAAATTGGCCTACTAAGGGGTGGACGTACCCTTCTTCTGATTCTCAGTCTAGGGGTTGATCTAGACGTGGTAGGGGCAGAGCTCAGAGTACCTTCAGGCCGAGACAATGGAGTTCGCCTGCTCAATCTGCTGGTGAGGGCAGGGGCCAGTCCTTTCGTAAACAGGCCCAATGACCTGCATTTTCAGCTGCCAGATTCTTCTTGCCTGGCAGCTCCTTTGGGAGGAAAGTTGGCTCTTTTCAAGCAAAATTGGCATTTAGTCACCCAGGACAAATGGGTATTGGACATTATAAACCGAGGTTACAAGTTCTATTTCCATACCATACCTCCTTTCAAAGGCATGCCAGACGTCCCTCCTCGGCAAAGGATAGAGGCTCACAGACAAATTTCTTTACTTCTTCAAATAGGAGCTATACAGCCAGTTCCTCTGTCAGAAGTGGGCCTAGGATTTTATTCTCGCCTGTTTCTAGTTCCAAAGAAAGGGAACACGTGGAGACCAATTTTGGATTTATCTATCCTCAACACTTACCTGGACATTCCAAAGTTCAAGATGCTGACTTTGCAACAACTTTTACCTCTGTTGGGAAAAGATCACTGGATGGTTACTCTGGATCTCAAAGAGGCTTACCTTCATGTTCCTATCAGGCCCAGTTGCAGGAGGTACCTGCGTTTTGGCTGGAAATTTACATTATCAGTTCTCTGCATTGCCCTTTGGCTTATCTACTGCGCCCAGAGTGTTCACAAAGGTTCTGGCTCCAGTGATAGCTTTTTTCAGACTCAGAGGAATACAGATTTATCCTTATTTGGATGACTGCCTGATTATTGGACAAGAAAGGGACGAACTTCTTCATCATCTACAGTATGTGATGGCAGTGTTAAGATGCCTAGGGTATTCTGTGAACGAAACAAAGTCCAGTCTAGTACCCTCTCAGGACATGTGCTTTCCTGGGTGTGAGACTGAACACAGCTTCCCAGATGGCCTTTTTGACCCCGGACAAACAAAGAAGCCTTTCTCTTTATTTCCATCAAATGTCTCTACGGTCCAGGCTGACTGCAAGGACAGTCCTTCAAGCCTTGGGGTTCATGGCATCTTGTATTCTGGTACTTCCCAATGCCAAATTGCATATGAGGAAGCTTCAATGGTATCTCAAAAATGTATGGACACAGCACTGCCAAGATCTAGACACTGTCATTCAGATAATACCTTGCATTCAGAAGGAGTTTTGTGGTGGGCTCAGGAATGTCACCTAAACAAGGGACTCTCTGTGACCCGGCCAGAGGCGAGTCAGATTCTAACGACAGATGCCTCGGACAAGGCTTGGGGAGCACACCTCAATGGAAAATGGGTGCAAAACACGTGGCCTGTCAAACTCCAGCATTTGCATATCAACTTGAAGGAAATGTTAGCAGTCCAGTTTGCATTGATGGCTTTCAAAGATTTACTTCACCCAGGGCAGGTGTTGATTCAAACAGACAACACTACTGTCATGTGGTACATCAACAAGCAGGGGAACCCATTCTTACCCTCTTTGCAGGCAAGCGATGATTCTGTGGGAAACTGCTCTCAATCTACACCTCAATCTTCAGGCAAGGTTTCTACCAGGAGCACAGAACTCCTTAGCAGATGTATTGAGCAGACAAATAGTGGATCCTCACGAATGGAAATTGGATCCTCTTGTATTTCAACAGTTGACAGTGTTATGGGGAACTCCAGACATAGATCTGTTCGCTTCTCCACTAAATTACCAGTTGCCAAAGTTTTGCACAAAAATGTTTCATCACACAGCTTGGAAGGTGGACGCTCTATCATTCAGTTGGAACAATCTGCATGTATATGCCTTTCCACCTCTGCCTCTTCTTCCCAAGGTACTTTTGAAGGCCAGACAAGACAAGCCAACCATGATTTTGATAGCACCGGATTGGCCTCGACAACACTGGTACCCACTACTGAGGAGTTTAGTACGAGAACCTCCATGGCCTCTGCCTTTGATTCCGCACCTTTTGTCACAAGAGGACAGTCACTTCCTCAATGTCAAGATTCAGTCTCTGCATCTAACAGCCTGGCATATTCTGTTTTAGACTCTGGAGGGTCTCAGCTTCCACAACAAGTTTTGAATGTTATTTTGGAGGCCAGGAGGCCTAGTACCAGGAAAGTTTACGCTGATAAATGGAGGAGATTTTTATTTGGAGCAAAGGAAAGGACTTTGATGTCTCCAAACCTGATTTAAGTGTTGCTCTTCAATATCTTACTGAGTTATTGGACAAGGGTTTGTCTTTCTCCTCAATAAAGGTCCATGCTGCAGCCATTTCTGCTCACTATGATTGTGACCCTCCTTTATTCTCTCATCCTTGGTTTAAGCAATTTCTTAGAGGGGCAAAGAATATAAGACCCCCACGTAGAGTTCCTACTCCTGCTTGGGATCTCAATTTTGTGTTGGAAAAACTTACTCTACAACCTTTTGAGCCTGCAGCTACTGCCGAGTTAAAGTATTTGTCATGGAAAACTGCTTTTTTGTTGGCCATTACCTCTGCAAGAATGGTTTCTGAATTACAGGCCCTCATGGCAGTGGAGCCTTTCCTGATTTTTCATAAGGATAGGGTATCTTTGCGTACTAATCCTTCCTTTATGCCTAAAGTGGTTTCTAGTGTGGCCTTAAATCAAACTATTCATTTGCCTACTTTTTATGCAAACCCCCAAAATAAAGGGGAGAAAATTTTGCATACTTTGGATATTCACAGGCAGTTACGTTATTATTTGAGCAGAACCAAGGAGTTCAGACAGTCTCAGCAATTGTTTGTTTCTTTTGCTTTGGGTTCACAGGGTAAACCTGTTTCAAAACAAACTATTTCTAAATGGATTGGGTTTTGTATTTCTTTCTGTTATTCCCATCATGGTAAGGAGATTCCTGCTGGAATCAGGCCTCATTCCACTAGGGCTACTGCTACTTCTACGGCCTTTCTAAGGGGTAGCTACAAAGACATTTTGGAGGCAGCTACTTGGAGTTCAGTGCATACCTTTTCTAAACATTACCACCTTCCTCTTTATTCTAAGTCTAGGGCTGGATTTGCCACTGCAATTTTACAGGGCATTTTAGCGGCCCCTAATGCTTTATGATTTTTACCATCCTCCCTTTCCCGTTGCTTTGGGATTCTACCCATAAGTAAGGACTGCAGCAATGTGAGATGAAGAACATAGTACAGTTTTGTACCTACCATAAATGTAGATGTTCGAAGGTCCACATTGCTGCAGTCCAATTTACCCTCCATCCTTCCCCACTGTAGTTTGACTTGGTGCTATGCTTTAGGTGATGGTTGTTGGACATGTTTTTGGGAGGTATTCTGTTTTTGGCTGTGGCCTTTCTGGTTTGGCCTTCTGACATCTGGGGCAAGAAAAGACTGAGGATATGACGTCGGTCATGCGCCTTTATACCCTGACGCTCTGATGTCAGATCTAGGCGCCCATGACCGACGTCAGCCTAATACTTTGGTATTCGGGCCGACCGAGGACAGCGGACTACCCATAAGTAAGGACTGCAGCAATGTGGATCTTCGAACATCTACATTTATGGTAGGTACAAAACTGTACTTTTGATTCAGCTGCTGTCCTGCCACCCCTCAGACTTCTGTCTTGAGGGTGGTGAAAGCTCAGAGGATCGTCCTCTTGTTTTCGATTCCTGTGCTGCAAACCCATCAGAGGCTGGCATGGATCCGACATCCTTGGAGGCTTTACAAACGTCTTTTCTGGGTGTTGGCAGGGAACCTATGCTGATAATATATGTGAGACTGAGGGGGATACTGCAAATTCTAGTTAGGAAGGAGATTCCTACTACATTAGTTGAGTGTCAGCAAGGTTCTGAACCTCCTAGGGTTTTTTTTGGCAGACATCCCTCAAAAGAAAAAACAAGCCTGTTTCTTCTGCTGTTAAAGCTGCCCAACGTGAAAGGCAAGACTGTACATATAGGTTCATAGGTAGGTACTAGGCTATCTGCCCGAAGGCATTTATAAGCCTAGCCAGAATGTGTTGGCTTTCGCCGTCGCCTTAGATTAGTTCCCTGTGCCTCTGTCCAGCAGAGCCACTGAAGTGATCCCCGAGGTAAACTTTGTTTCCCATCCACTCAAGATTTCTTTTGAAGAGTTTTAGCGAGGAGCTCTGCCTAATGTAGATTGGGATCTTGTTCCAAAGCATAGGAAGTCTCTGGGACAGGAATCTATCCCTCTAGCACGTCCTATTTATTGTTGTGGTGAGGTTTAGATCCCTAGAGCTTGTGGCTCGCTGGGATAAGGTTTTCTTTAGGTGGAGCATGTCCATCAATTCTGGGTTGGACATGGCCTTGTATGTCAGGCAGAGATCACCTCTGAGTAGGCAGTATGCAACCAAGTACAGCTGTAATTTCTTCAGTCGAGCTGCATAGGGCATCTGTTTGAGGCCAGTGATCCTCTTGGTGAGGTACTTCTCTGGTCTTTCCAGCTGTTGCAGGTGTCTTGTAAGGTACATTCCAAATGGGGTGGTGTACTCTATGATGGGTCTGATGAGTAGAGGGGCACAATGACCTCTTTTGATCTGGATGTGAACCCTTTTGTGATTAGGTGAGCCACGTAGAAGGATTTTCTAACCACTTTGGCAATGCGATTATCAAAGGTGAGATTACTGTCTACTTGCGTCCCCAGATCCCTTATTACATCTTCCGTATTTAGGGGACTACCGCGTATGTGGTAGTCTGTGGCTACTTTCTTTTTTCCAAAGGGGATGACTATGCACTTTTTGGCATTTAGCTTGAGGCCATGATTTTGACACCAGGTGTCCGTCTCAGTGAGACCCTTTTGGTGGATGTCTGTGTCAGCAGGAGAGTCAATTATAGCCCCTAGTTTGCAGTCGTTTGCGAACTTGGTCAGCCATAATCCTCCTGTGCTTGCCTGTACCTCTGAGAAGTATATGCCGAACAGGAGGGGTCCTAGGACTGAGCCCTGGGGAACTCCACTTTTAACTGATTTAGAGTCGGACCTAGCTCCCGCAACTCTCACCATGTGGTTTCTGTCCGTGAGCCAGTTGACAACCCATCTTGTGACATAGGGGTTTATGTTCAGGCTGATGAGCTTGTCTATAATACCAGAAAGGGGTAATGGTGTAGAAGGCTTTTGCGAGGTCTAGGTAGGCTGTGTGTACCACATTTCCCTCATCTATAGCCTTGGTACCTGTCTCAAAGAAGTCCACCAGGTTTAGGAGGCATGATCTGCCCTTGACAAAGCCGGACTGGGTAGAGTCCAGTGTTTGGAGGTTCCCAATGTCTCTCTTAATGAGTTCCATTATGATGCACTCCATAGCCTTGCAGACCAAACTAGTCAGGCCTATAGGGAGATAGTTCCCGGGGTCTGTTGTGGCTCCACCTTTGTGGAGCAGAATAACCGCTGCTGTGCGCCACTCTATGGGTACGGTATGGGTTGTTTAATGCGTTAATGGCTTTAAAACCTCCTCAGGGTGTCTCTGTGCTTGCTCCTCCCTGGTCTTCTACTCCTCTTAAGAGGCTCATAGAGCAGGAGTTCTCTGAAGAGGATTTGGATTCTGGGGAAGAGTCTCTGACATATTCTTCTCAAATCCCGTCTCCTTTGGATTTCGAGTCTGAAGAAGAGGATTCAGTAAGTCCAAATTCTCCCTTAGAAGAACTCTCTTTCAGGGAGACTATTTCTTGCATGATGGAGTATTTCAAATGGGACTGTTCTCAGGTTTCTGATGTTCAAAAGTGGTATTATGAACTCCTTCAGATGAAGTCTCTCAAACCCTCTGCTACTTCTCCAGTCTTTGCTGCCCCCAAGAAACCTGTCAGATTTTACAAGGTGCCTGATGATTGTAAATTTTTGCACAGATGTCCTTCTGCTAAGCCTTCTGTAGTCTTGGTCTTTTTCTGACAAACCTTCCATCTACTGAGCTACTTCCTTTGATAAGGATAGTGGAGCCAGAGAACATCTAGGAAAAATGTCTATACTGCTGCCAGCCTGACTATTAGGGCTATTAATTACCAGACTCATATGACCAAGTATGTTTTAGCTCTTCTTTCTCAAGCTTCCCAGGCATGTTCTGACCTCCTGGTTCAAAAGGGAAGGTTTTTGGCCCTTTCATTATTGGATTCCACTTCTCAATTGACACGACATTCTATTAAATGTAGCTGTGATGCAGCTGATGCTTACTCTAGGGCTGATGCATTTGATTCTGTTTTGAAACGTTACCCTTCGCTTTGTGTTCAGCCTTTACCTGATGACATTAAAGTGAAATTGTTTGATGCCCCTCTTGATAATAAGAACCTTTTTTGCTGTGCTGCTGCTGAGCTTTTTAAGTCCATCCAGGACAAAGGTAAGATATTGCAGGAATTGAAAACATATTTTTGTTTCTCCCATCCCTAAATTTCAAAGGAATTATCCATCCAAGTCTGCCTTTGTTCTCAGACAGTATCGCCATTCACCCTTAAATGGGTTCTAGGCTTGCACCAACTGCTAAGTCCACTCAGACTCCTACTTTTCAGAAGCTTCTTTTTCAAGACAAACCAGGTTCTAGCTGATAGTTTGCTTCCCTTTTCTCTAGGCCAGGTTCCTTTAACCCTTTGTCTTTCCATCTCCCTTCCCAATTAGTTAAGGGTCACTCAAGACTCTTGGGTTTTGTCCATCATTCACCAAGAATATTTCATGGTGTGGAAGTTCCTTCCTCCTTTTCTGGGCATCTCTCAACCTCCTCAGGAACAGCTTCCTTTATTTCCAAAACTGTTTCAGGCCCTTTTGGCTCAGGGCACCATTCAAGTTGTGTCCCCTGCCCAGGAAGGGAAAAGCTTTTATTCCATGATGTCCCTAATTCCCAGGAAAGAAGGCACCTGGAGACCCATTCTAGACATTTCTCAGCTGAGCATCTTTCTAAAGATCCTTTCCTTTTGGATATTGTCCCTTCAAATGCTGTTCCCTCTTCTTCCTCCTTGGACGTCAAGGATGCCTACCTTCACACCCCTGTCTCCATCCCTTTTTCAGGAAATTTTTAAGTTTCTTTTTTTCTTGCTTGCATTTTCAGTTCTCTGCTTTGCCCTTTGACCTCTCACCAGATGTCTCATGCCTGTCATTGCCTTCTGCAGGATGAGAGGGGTGCAGATCTTTCCTTATCTAGAATACCTGCTCATTCAGGCTTCATCCCTCAAGGTTTTGCTTTAGCACCTCCAGTTTACTTATTTGTCTTTTACAAAGCCTGGGGTTTGCCATAAAATCCTGAATCCTTCATAGGATTGTGTTTTTCTGGGATGCTGGGTTTAGAGCATTCCCATGCTGGTATCCCTGGCTCCACCCAAGGTCCTCTCTGTGATCACCTTCTTTCATTCCCGTCTTCCTCTGACTTCAGGTACAGCCAGGTATTTTCTCAGGGTTCTAGGATTCATGGCTTCCACCATTTCTGTGTTGCCTCTAGCCAGGTTCCATATGAGAAAACTACAGTGGTTTCTCAAGTCAATGTAGCTTCAACACTGTCATCCACTGGATTTTCTAGTTCCTTTCTTCCATGTCTCAGATTCAAACTTCAGTGGTGGATTTATCAGCTTTCTCTCAACCCAGGACTTTCTTTCCAACCTACAGTCCCATCTCAGGAACTCTTTTCAGATGCCTCAGACAGGAGTTGGATAGTCTCCTTCGGTTCTATCAAGGTCCAGGATCTCTGGCCTCCCTCTCAGAAGCCAGATCACATCAGCCTCAAGGAGTTGAGTGCTCTGCTTTTAGCACTTCAGGCCTTTGTCTCTCTTTTTCTTTCAGAGCCTCTGAAAGGTTCACAGACAGTACCACAGTGATGTGGATGTTCTTCGCGTTTCACTGTTGCAGGCGTTACATTTGGGGGTAATCTGCTGGCAGGTTGCCCTCAGTCGGCCCGAATAACAAAGTCTTGGGTCCTGTGTCGGTTGCTGTCTCCTCTTCCATGACGTCAGGTCGTCAGGGGTATAAAACATGCAGCCGACGCCATTTTAATCCGTCTTTCTTGCCGCTCTGTGCCCGAAGCAGAAGCAGTTTGCAAGTGCCGATCGGCCGACTCCTGAAATTTTCGTTTTAGAGTTTCAGAACCGAAATCTTAAAACTAAAGCTAAGTACCCGTTGGGGAAACTTTTTCTTGCTCCTTACCGATGTCAGTAAAAGTTAATAATTGCATTACTTGTGGGAAGCAAATACCTCATTAGGATTTTCATTTGTACTGTATTCCTTGCCTAGGCCGTGATCACAATGTACCTTGCTGTCGGTTTTGTGCTAAATTTAACCAACGCACTATTAAGCGTCGGTATATTTTTGCTTCTGAATATTTTGGTTCAATATTTAACCACCCTGAAATGTCGTCGGTTAGCAATCCGACTACCGGAGTTCACAAAAAACGCAAGGAAAAAGACAGACTGTTGAGGTCCAAAACCAACGACGAAGCTTCTCCTAAACCAGTACTCAGTAAGGTACTTTCGCAGTCCCTGATACCCCACTACTTTTGAGTCGCAGGCCTCTACCGAGACCCATTCGGAGTCCGGTATGCTGCGAGATTTGCAAAGTATTGAACCCGTGGATGTCTCTCCCTTGGATGGGTCCAGAGCCGCTGAGCAGCCTCAACATTTTTATATTAAACCGACACCATCAACAAAAACAAGGTCAAAAAGGACTTCTATGTTTAAAAAACTGATGCATGAGCCACATGCTCAGGCCCTTATGCCTAAAAAACAAATGATCAAAATGGCTGAGGATTTAATTACCTTGATCAGGGGTTCCCAACCCCCCCCCCCCCCTGCTAAGAGGCCTAGGCAAGGCACTGATTATGAATCTTCAGATCAGGTTTCCATTTTTTCTGATTCCTCTTCTGATCAGGAATTTTCTATTCCATCTTATGAGGATTCTGATGCAGAGGAATCCATCCCATCTGCATCTCCTTCTGAGGATTACTCTTTTGGGGAGACTTTGCATACTTTAAGGGAACATTTTCACTGGGAGAGTCAGGACTTCTCTGAATCAAAAAAAGAGGCTTAGGGGTTTCCTCTTTCTTCCTCAGCATAGGCCTTTGCCAATATCTCCTGTTTTAGACATTGTGGATGATGTGTTTTCGGAGTCCAGCTTGACCCCTGACTCCTTACCTCCGGCTCACAGTAAGCCTGACAGATATTACAGGGTCCCTGACTCACATAAATTTTTATTTAGAAACCCTGCTGCTGATCCTGAAACTATTTCACAGGGTCCAAAGGGAGTTAAGGCCTTAACAGCAAAAAATCCTACTCCCTCTGAGATTCAAGGGCACTGGACAAATGGGGAAAAAAGGTTTATACATCTGCAGCCTTGGCAATCGGGGCCTTAAACTGTCAGTTTCATATGCTTAAGTATCAACAACATGTTATGGGATCGCTGAAACAGAAAATGATGTTGATTTCTGAATGTGCAGAAAATAAAGACTTGCAGGAATTATTGCATGCAGCTGAACAGGTTGGAAAGCATACTTTGCAATGTGGTTTTGATTCCTTAGCCTCCTGCAAGGCCGCAGTTACTGGATCTGTCATTAGGAGGCATGCCTGGCTACAAAATTTGCCTGATCATTTTAAAGCTAAATTGCTAGATGCACCTTTACAACATGATACTCTGTTTGGTATTAAGACAGAAGAGGTTTTAAAGAAAATGGAAGACAAAGCTAAGTCTACGCAAACTGTTAAAGACTTCTTACAAGTGCAGCCACCAAGATTCAGTAGACAGTGGCCTACAACAATTGGTCCTTTCCTGTGTCAGACATAGCTCAAAGGGACAAATCCAGACATCCTAAGGGTTCCAGATATCAGGCGCAAGATTCATACAGGTCAAAGCAATGGGGCGCTTCTGCCTCCAAATCTGGAGGAGATAAAGCGCAAACCTGCAGAAAACAGTCCCAATGACTTCCCTCTGACTACACTAAGCACTTATCTTTTGGCAGCACCCTTAGGGTGAAAATTAGCACTTTGTGCTCAAAATTGGCAGTTAATAACCCAGGACAAGTGGGTACTAAACATAGTATCACAGGGATACAGATTCCATTTCCACACTCTGCCAATGGCAAATGGTTGGCCAGATCTGCCAAAAAATCAATGGGCAGAGGCATAGAAACAGGTTACATCCCTCACGGATATGGGGGCCATTCAGCCAGTACCAGAACAGGAAATAGGACAAGGTTTTTACTCAAGGCTGTTCTTGGTACCCAGAAAGGACAAGGCCTGGCGGCCAATACTGGATTTATCGATTTTGAACACATACCTGGACATTCCAAAATTCAAAATGCTGACTTTGCAGCAGCTTCTGCCCATGCTGGGCAAGAATGCTTGGCTGGTAACATTAGACCTAAAAGAGGCATATCTGCATGTCCCAATAAGACAATCATGCAGAAGATACCTCAGATTCAAGGTTGGCTTAATGCATTACCAATCCTCTGCACTGCCCTTTGGCTTATCTGCTGCACCCAGGGTCTTTACAATGTGCCTAGTACCAGTAATTGCATTTTGCAGACAAAGAAGTATACAGATATACCCTTACTTGGGCAACTGTCTCATTCAAGCAGAGAGCAAGGACATTCTTCTTCGACACCTGGCGTTTGTGAAAAGGCTTCTAACATGCCTAGGGTACACAATAAACAAAAAGAAATCACAACTGGTACCCTCTCAAAAGATAACATTCCTGGGTGCAAGCTTGAATACAACTGCCCAGATGGCTTACCTCACGCCAGACTAGCAAAGGCAACTGACTACTTACTTCAAACTGATGGCAACAAAAACCCAGTTATCTGCAAGACAAATTCTGCAGGCTTTGGGCTTCGTGGCATCCTGATGATTCCATATGCAAGACTGCATATGAGGAAACTTCAATGGTACGTAAAAAGTTTATGGAGTCAGCATTCTCACAGTCTGGAAACAATGATTCCTCTCATTCCCTGCATACAACAGGAGTTTCTATGGTGGGCAAAGGCATGTCACCAAAACATGATATGGGCCTTCACTCTACCCCCTGCCAGCCAAACCTTAACAGACGCATCAGATTATGCCTGGGGGGGGCCACATGGCAGGAAGATGCATTCAGGGCATATGGACCCCAAAACAAATGTATCTACATATCAACCAGAAAGAGATGCTAGCTGTTCAAAATGCCCTAACAGCCTTCAAGGACTTACTTCATCCAGGACAACTACTGATAAAGACGGACAACACCACGGTCATGTGGTATATAAACAAGCAATGAGGTACACACTCTTACCCCATTTGCAGATTAGCCATGTCACTGTGGGACACAGCTTTGACTTACTAAGTACATCTTCAAGCTCAATTCCTGCCTGGAAAGCAAAATACTCTGGCAGACGATTTAAGCAGAAACCTTATGGATCCTCACGAGTGGAAACTAAATCCACAAGTCTTCAGCATGATGATAGAGAAATGGGGGAGCCCAGACATAGATCTATTTGCCTCTCCTCAAAATTATCAATTGAAAAGATTCTGCACAAGGACTTATCACAGACAAGCATGGAAAGTGGAAAACCTATCAGTTTACGCCTTTCCTCCTCTGCCTGTTCTTCCCAAGGTCCTCCTAAAAGTGAGACAAGAGAAGCCAAAGATGATACTAATTGCCCCGGACTAGCCCCTCAAATACTGGTACCCAATCCTAAGAAACGTCTCAATACCCAGCTTGCACCTTACCTCAAAGACCTCAACTACTGTCCCAGCAAAACAATCAGATCCTGCACAATCAACTCCAGACACTGAACGTGGCAGCATGGCTGATGTAGTTATACAAACAATGCCTCTCAGTAAAGCTGTGATGGATGTCATTTTGGAAGCCAGAAGGCCTAGTACTAGAAAATCTTATGCTGATAAATGGAAGAGATTCTGTGCTTGGAATCAAGCACAAGGAACTGATACAGCAGAACCAAATATTCCTCAGATATTACAATACTTAACTGAGATGCTTGACAAAGGCCTATCTTTCTCATCAATTAAAATCCATGCCTCTGCCATTTCGTCTCATTACAATACAGAGCCACCAATCTTTTCTCATCCTTTACTAAAGCAGTATCTTAGAGGAGCCAAAATTTTAAGGCCTCCTAGAAGATCACCATTACCTGCATGGGGCCTCAATTATGTGTTGGAAAAACTCACCCTGCCCCCATTTGAACCAGCTGCTACTGCTGATATAAAGTTCTTATGGAAAACAGCTCTGCTACTAGTAATTACTTCAGCAAGAAGAGTTTCAGAGCTACAGGCCCTCATGGCTATAGAGCCTTTTATCATATTTTACCCAGACAGGGTGTCTCTGAGGGCAAATCCTACATTTATGCCTAAGGTGTTTTCCAGTGTGGCTCTTAACCAAACAATTCATCTGCCAACCTTTTATCCAAATCCGCAGAACAAGGGGGAGAGAATTCTGCATTCCTTGGACGTACACAGACAGCTAAGGTTCTACTTGAGCAAGACTAAAGCTCTAAGAAAAACTGAGCAATTACTAGTGACATATGCTGCAGGATCAGAAGGAAAGGCTATTTCAAAGCAGACAATTTCAAAGTGGATAAGCCACTGCATCCGTTTCTGCTACTTACACCATGGTAAACCTGTGCCCAAGGGCATAAGGTCTCATTCCGCCAGAGCTGCAGCTACTTTAGCAGCCTTTCTCAGAGGAGTACTAACCAAAGACATTCTAGAGGCTGCTACTTGGAGTTCTGTTCACACCTTTACAAAGCATTATCATTTGCCCCTCTACTCTTAAGTCCAGGGCAGGCTTTGCCACTGCAGTTCTGCAGGGCCTTATAGCCGCACCTAATGCTGTTTAGCTCCAGCCTCCCAACCATAGCTTTGGGATTCTACCCAAATGTAATGACTGCAACGGTGAAACACGAATAACATAGTACATTTACCGTAAATGTAGATGTTCAAGTATATTCACTGTTGCAGTCCAGGTTACCCACCCGCCAACCCCCTGTCATTCTGGAGATGTCCTTCATGGATGCATCTGCAGTCATAACAAGTGGGTTGTCCTGTCGTCAGGCAGCCCTGCAGTCGGCCGGATTCCAAAGTCCGGGTCCGCTGACTGAATGGCACTCACCCCGGTCATCTCTGTTTTGGTGGGTATAAAAGCATCAGCCGGCGCCATTTTCCCCAGTCTTTCTTGCGGCGTGGCGCCAGAGCAGAAGCTGTTAAGCAAGTCGGATGGATCAGGATCCAGATCTACCTACGAATAGATACTACCAAGACTTCTGAAGAGCTAAGTACCCGTTGAGGCTTCTTTGCCTCTCAGCCCGATGTCAAAAAAAGTTAACAATTGTTTTAACCTGTACAAATACCTCACTAAGATTTCCCTCACTCTACTGTCTGTTTAGGCCCGGCCCGGCGGGCTGCCTGTGTTGTTAGGCCTGTGCCTCTCAGGCTCGAGCGGCTTAGGCGTCGGCAGAACAGAGTCGTTGTTTTTTGGGTTCTTTTTTCGCATTATGTATGCGTGGATCTCCGACTACCCCCAAAAGCGCGACAAGATAAAAGCGTTTCGGCGGTCAGCGGTTGACGAAAACCACGGTAAAAACGAAGCAGCGAGTGTCAAAAACTTTCGACGAAGGTCTCAAACTGCTGAAGTACAGCTGAAAACTTTCTTACAACTACTACAACCTATTCTACTCTTGAATCGACTCGACACTCTACCACTTGACTTGGTCAACTTAATCCCTTCCATCCCTCTACCCCAGAGTACTTACCCTGCTGCGTGGTGCTGCCATGTCGTGGTGCTGCTGCCCTCCAGCTAGGCCTTACATTAGGGAGCTAAAGCAGCCAGCACTATAAATCAGCCAGGCCCTCTCCTGGTATGCCCAGCAGGCCCCCCTCTTTAATTTCTTTAATCTCTTTGGCCAGAAGATTTCTCACAGAGACAGAACTCTCTCAATCTCACCCAGACGGGGCCTCTCAGCCCCAGAGAAGCCCAGTAGGGCAGAGCCCCTGAGCCAGTGACTTCATTGATTCTCCTGATGAATCGGGCATAACTGATTTTGATGAACTCCCTTGCTGATTTTCCCAGATTCTGATTCCTGAAGAAGACATTCCCTTTGCTTCCCCACCACTGCCAGTGCCATCGAGAACATGAAAATGGCAGCAAAAGGATTTTCGAACTCCAGAGGCAGCAACTTTCTTTTGCAACTCCAGAAAAAGACTATTTACCTCTCTGCACCTCCAGCACTGGCCCTTAGCTTCACCTCCTCTGTAGTCTCTGTGGATGTTGATGCTTTCAATGCAGTTTGCTTTTACAGATTGTTTACCCCCAGAAGCCACAAACCAGACAGACCTTACAGGGTGCAGAGACCATCACCACCTTTACAGGCCCGCTTTTGGGGTCCCAGAAACCCCACAGCCTGAAGGCCTATTCGCCACCACTAGAAGGCCCTATTCCTAAGACAGGACAGGTAAACTAGTATACACTTCACAGAGGTCTAGCTAGAGTCACTTTACTCAGCTAGAGCTTTTAAGCTGTCAGAGTTTATGCTTGATCAGTTAATAAACTGAACCACTGATGAATCTCTTGATAAGACCACTACTGAATCTCTTGATAAGAAATGTATAGTTAATGGAAGATGTTATTAAACAAATATGTGGTAGAGATGCAAAATAATGGCTATGATGCACTGGAGGCTTCATTTAGAGTGAGGCATGCATGCACAGTAGGAAGAAGCTAGATGTGGCATGGATCAGAACTTTGCTTAAGATGTTATGGCTAAGTAAAGTAGATGCAAGTGCGATAAGACAAACCTGTTTGGTAGGTGTGCCCAGCAGGTTATGAAGAACCAAAAAGATTTCAAAAAAATAAAATCAAACTGTTAAAGAACCCCCAAGGGTTAAAAGGGTCAGGCCTGAGAAAACAGGTCCAAAAATGGGTCCTTTGGTGACTCACAAGGGGCAAAAGGGAGGCAGGAATAGAAACCAATCACAAGGAGGCAGAGGAGGAGGGCCACAGTGAGACTGTGACAGCAGAGGCACATCAACAGAGGCCACAGTGACATCCAGCACAACCCATCCTACATCAACACAACCACATTACCTGAGAATCCGCCTACCAGGCAATGACAACAGCTCCTCCTAAAAAAAAAGTTCAAAACTTATTTTCAAACATCCGCTACACAACAAAAAAAGAAGTGGATTTATCAACACAGATCAAGGTTTACAAATCCACTTCCACACACTTTACCCAAAAAAGAGAGCATGTGGAAAAACCTCCAAATCAAAAACAGAGGCTCTAAGCCAGATAGCAAAGTTAGCTAACATGAAGACTGTGGAAAGTTCAAGAACAGCAAGAGTTAGGAAACATTTCTACCAGGGCAATAAGTAAAGTTCAAGAAAAGGACCAAGTTGGAACCAATTCCCACACCTGTCAAGAGTCTTTCCAAACATCATTGTCCCAAAATTCTGTCCACTCTGCCTACAGCAACTTGGCTGCATATGCTGGAAAAGGAGGAGGCTGCAGTAACTCCCCATTCAAGGATCATTCGAGAGGTCCCTCAGAAATCTGCATGGATTAGAGCAGATCTCTTGCAGGCATTGATTCCTATCATCGCTGCATCAATACCTTTGAAACAGACTACTCTTACATCAAGAGTATTATTGCAATGGACAAGCATCAGTAATAAGCACCAGAGCGCGACTGCCTGCTACAGATTACCACAAGCAAGCTGACACTGCCAACAGGGGAGGGACAAGGTAAGCACGAAGACAACACTGACACAGTCAATCATTTAACAAAAACAAAGGACTTACAATACCAAGTCAATTTACAAAAAAACAGAGATTGGGACTCCCAAACACAGACATTCTTGGTGAACAAGAAAAACAAATACAACAAATTTACTTCTCTCTTAGGCATGAACAAAAGAACTTCCAACAGTAGAAAAGTTCTACGGAAAACTGAGCAAGAACTAAGCAAGAAAAGTTCTAACCCCCTTGAATTTCAACACACAGAACAAGATCTTGGTCCATGCTGCCAGACTACACATATGAGGAACAGACAGTGTCTAGAAAAGAATTTATGGTCCCATTCCAGACACCTACCCTAAACAGAAATCTATGGTGGGTCCCAGGCATGCCAGTCATTCCTATGCCTGGCTCCCAATATGCCACATGCCAAGCCAGAATCCCTTTACAGGATGTCAACAAAGCAGCCAAATCATGGGGCACCCATTGTCTGGACAATGGCAAACATGCTGGACAAATCACAAAAAAGGATTGGTGAGACACAGGATCAGCCAATGCTGGACATCAACAGAAAAGAAAACAGTTCAGTAAGGTATGCAATCAAAAGTTCAAGCCATTTCTCAGGACAGACAACAAACATAAGGACAGACAACACAACAGTCATGTGGTACATCATTCAACAGGACATACTCATTCCTTACTTACTCCTATGCAGGCATGACTACAACTTGAGGGACCTGACACTTTCCAGCTACGGGGAAGGATAATGGCGCAATAAAGAAGCTGGAAAGACAAATTCATAGCACACATATTAAAATAAGCATCACCTCATGCTCACGAATGGAATCTCGAAGGACATCCACAAATTCCACCCACTAGAATGGAAAGCACCTCACATCATCACCTATTAAGCATCACCTACTAATACTTCCATCCACCTATTCCAACAATACATGCAACTCCCACTAGCATGGAAAAGTGGACGTCAATATACATTCAAGGAAAGGCCTAACATACACAACATTCCCACCTCTTCCTTTGAAGAAGAAGGTACTACCCAAACTCAGAGAGCATCAAGGATACACCTGATAGCTCTCAACCGGCCAAGACATGTCTGGTACAACAGAACCTAAAGCATGTCCTGACCAAATGTAGTAATACCCTGATGCGCCATGTGTTCACTCATCCAAAAAGACAGCATCGAACATCCAAACCTAAAGCTGCACATCCTGTAGCAAGGAACAACATAGCAGAGAAAAAATCAGAACTTTGAAAAAGATTCTCTGACATTATTCTTGAAACCGCCAGACCTTCAACAAGACATAACTATGCAAGGGAAAATGGAAAAAGATTTTGAGGAACTAGTCTGTTCAACAAAAAGATGCCCTCCACATCTTTAGTAGGGACATTCTCTTCATTCTGGCAGAATTTAGCATTCCAGGCCAAAGATACATCCTCCATCGGAATACAAAGGCAAGAAGGAAAACCCAGAATACAGCTTTTTTCCACCAGTTTTTAAGCACCCTTTGCTACTTCAGGAAAAAAGAACCTTTCCAACCTCCAAACCTTACCAAGGAAACATTCATTAGACTTTTGCATGGCAAAAACTTTGACACTGAAAAGTTTTCACTAAGACCCAGCATGGCAGCAACAACATTAGACATACAAGTCAAAACTATCCAAACTGCTTTCTAACTCAGAATTACCAAGGGACCAGGCAGGTTTTCCCACTACAGGCCTTACCAGCCACCTACTAAACCAGGACCACCAAGATAGAGTTATGCCTTAATTTTGAAATCAGAACATCTATGCCCAAGGTGGTATCCAGAGTCTGTTCTTTATACCAGGCAATCCACCTAAAGAATGCAGCAACAGAACCCACAAAAACAAGGAAAGCTACTTCTTGGACATGAAACACAAAAGACCTTCAAAGACTACTTGGACAGAACAAGCTCAGCCAGACAAGGGAAATTGTTTTTATGATGGACCAACAGGAAGGGAAGGACAAGCTATTCAGCACAGACAATCTCAAATGGATAGGAAGACAGGATTATACAGTTACTCCTTCAGCCTCTAGCCAAGAGACAGAAGCCACTACCACATCTACAGGGCAGAGGAGTGGACCACAGCACATTCTTCACGGTGGCACTTGGACCTACGTATGGCTGACTACTTGGACCTCCGTGCAATTTATGGCCAAGCATTATAATTTGCCTCTATATTCCCATCCCGGGCAGAGGGTTTGCCACTGCTGTACTGCAATAATCTACTTTGTCTGCAGAATCATCTGCAGATCCTCCTGCTGTACTCTGGCCCTGGTATGGCCTCCTAGGACCATGACCTGCAGATGCATCCATAGGACATAGTACAGTTTTATATGTACCATGAATGTAGATGTGTGTTCACAGGACATCTGCAGTGTTTTACCCTATCTATTTAAATATAGTGGTACTACCCTCCTAATTACCCTCTAATTTGGGAAGCTGTTGGAAGTCTTTTATTTGTATATGTACATTATATATTGTGCTGATGCTTTATTGCTGTGTTTGAGAACTAACAGTTGGAAACATTGTATCCAAATGCAAAGCCTGCAAAGCTCAGGGGGCATCTGGGGCCACAAACACTGAGAGGAAACGCCGGATGAAGCTGATGCTCACATACTTAGAAAGACCAACAGGATGATTTTCTTTCTTTCTCTATCTTCTACAACCTATGTGGTGTATTTGGTTGTAGATGAAGGTAAAGTTTATATTGATGCATGTATATATGCATATATATTTTTTTGCTACCTTTTTGGGGGCACCTGACATCTGGGGCAAGAAAAACTAAAGAAAATCGCTTCGGCTGCATGTTTTATACACCTGATGACCTGATGTCATGGAAGAGGAGACAGCAACTGACGCAGGACCCAAGACTTTGGAATTCAGGCCGACTGAGGGCAACCTGCCAGCAGATTACCCAAATGTAATGGCTGCAACAGTGAATACACTCGAACATCTACATTTATGGTAAGTGTACACAACTGTACTTTTTGAAGTGTGTACTTTCATACGTCACCTTCATGCCCTACACCTTGTGTGGGGAGCATACATTTGAAATACGACATCTATAAATTCCAAAGCCTTTGGTATACTGGCCGGAGATTCCTTATGTAAAGAATATTGCAAAAGTGAAGATAAGGGCATCTACTGTTATGGTAAGATTTTACACAGCTGTACTTGTGCCTTCTTCCAGGTTACTGTCTATTCCACTTGTACAAGTAGTACTGGATAATGTCTTTGAAGACACTGCTTTTTAGGTGCATAAGTACTAAGCTAGCTGTCATTATGGGCCATTTTAAGCCTAGCCAGTTTCCTTTTTTGTGCTTGAAATAACCTATCTCATTTGGTTATAGATTGGCCTTTACCCATCCTTTGAGTGATAATTTTATATTATCCCTAATGAGAGTAACTGGGATCATACCATAGATAATGTGAGGGAACCCATGCATGGGATAAAGCATTTAGGAATGGCTTCTGTCCATTAGGAGTCCAGGGGTAGTCCTGACGTAACTTTTCTGTTTCCCATCCATAGATCTAAATTTTGTTAGAATATGGACAGGACTGAACCTTGTTTTATGTGGCTGGAGAGTCTGTTCCAGAGCAGCAGTGTCCTTTGTAAGATGTACCCATCTGTGATGTTTTAGAAGAGGTTTAAATCCTTAGACCAAGTATTTCTGATGCCATTTTACTTGCTGATGCACAGTAAATCCATCAGTAATGAGTTGGAGGATGTCTTGTATACGAGACGCAGGTCATCTCTTTTTTAGTAAGGTATCTCTGTGGGAGTTCAGTTGTTGCATGTGTCTGGACAGGTGCATGACAAAGGGGGCATTGTATTCAATGATTGGCGTAATGAAGACTGAGTAAAGGTGGACAATGACAGCCCTAGATCTAGGGACAGTGCCTTTGTTTAAAAGCTGTGCAATATAAAAGAACTTTCTTACAACAATGGATAAATGCTGGCTAAAAGTTGGTTAACTCTTCTCATAAGTTCCCAAATTCCAAACAACTGGGTAAAGCTCATAGGGGTGTCTTGTCAGTGTGGCAGGGCTCTGGGGTAGATATCTTCCCAAAGAACAGAGTAATGCATTTTTTGGCATTTAGTTTCAGTCCATGAATTTGGCACTAGTTATTTAGGACAGACCTTCCTCCAGGATGACCAAGTCATTTGAGGATTCAGTGACTACTCCAAGTTTGCAGTCATCTGCAAACTTAGTCAGCCAGAGCCCTTTGGTATTGGCTTTTACTTGAGAAAAGTAGATGCCAAACAAGAGAGGGCCCAGCAGAGAACCCTGGGGACTCCACTGGTGACCAGTCTCTTTGTGGAGGTAACTTCCCTATTTTGATTATGTGCCTCCTGTTTGTGAACCAGTTGGCAATCCAGTAGGTGACATATAGGGGGTTTATCTTGGTTTGTTTTGCTTTTCTATTATGCCTGAGTAGAGAATTGTCAAAGGCTTTGGCCAGATCGAGGTATGTGGTGTGTACTGTTTTGCCTTCTTCCATTCCTTTGGTGGCCTTTTCAAAAAAAAATCCACCAGGTTTGTAAACATGACCTGCCCTTGACGAATCCAAACTGAGATGGGTCCACTGTTCAGAGGTTCCCTATGTCCTGATTGATTAGTTCCATAATAAGTCTTTTCATGGCTTTGAAAATGAGGCTAGTCAGACTTGATGGGTTTGTGGAAGGTCCTTTCTTATGCAGAGGAATGACATTAGCTGTTCTCCATTCATCTAGTGCAAATTCTGTATGAAGACTGAGATTGAACAGTGTTTTTAGGGTTGTGTCTAAGTCTTGCTTCATGCTGTTTAAGATGCATCCAGCAATATTGTCAGGACCCATTTATGCAGTATTTTTAGCTTTTGATAGCACTTTAAGGACTTGGTCTTTTTGATAGCTGGAGGTGAGCCAGTTTCAGCTATATTTTGAGGGACATGGGGAGAGAAGAGTAAAGTTGGAGCTAAATTTACCAGCCAGTAGGTTTGCTGTATCTTTTGCCTCATTGTAAGTGACATAGTTCACAATTAGCTCAGCACAGTTCATTGCTACATGGTGCTTTTAAGATTACAAATATAACTAAAAAATGCCTTGAGAATGTCCTTGGCTTGGGCAGCTGTTTTAGCCTCAAACTTGGCTTTGGTGGATTTTATCTTGAGTAGTTTGTTTATTTCATTGACAAAGGGCTCTAGCATTCTGTGAATTACTTTTCTTACTTTTGATCAAAATGAATTTCCTTTTATTATAAAGCTTGTTCATGATACGGTTCCATCGTGTGGGTTTGTTTCTGGTATTTGTCCTGCACGTGTTCCTGGAAGGTACAGCTGCATCTAGGCAGCTGTTTACATGCTGGTTTATCTTTCTGTGTATTCAGTGGAGTTAATTGGGCTTAGTGGGGATGTGAAGCTTGCCAGTGTATCACTTAGGAGTAGGTAGTTTGCCTTAAAGAAATTTCTAAAGGTACCTTGGGTGGAAGGGACCTCTGCTTTCATTTTTATTTTGAAGGAATCTGTTTTATGGTCAGAACAAACAAGTGATTAAGATATGCAAGGGTTGGTACAAGATGCTCAGTATTAGTAAGGACAAGATCCATGTTGATTTCCTTCTGTTCAGTGTTGAAGTATTCTTTACATATGGGTTGTATTCCATCCTATGACCCGATGTCCGGCCAGTGTACAAAAACTTTTAGCCATTGCTGGTACATGGGACATCGCACGTCTGCTTGGACATCCTCAGCCATAAAAGGACGTCCGCATGAACCATCCTCAAAACTTTTCTGGTGGCATTCAGAAGGTTGACTCCCTACATATGGTCTGCAGTCGAATTTCATGAGTGTCTCGCTATCAGCTTCAGATAAGTGCCCCGTTGGGGATTTATTTTTTTGCTACTGCCATTTGTTTTTGTTCATGTCATCCAGGAAGGGCAAGTGTAGATGTGAAAGGCCGATTCCACATAAAGATAGCCACAATCTCTGTCTTTTTTGTTTAGGGCCTAGTCATGATTATTGATCCTGTTCCATCTGTCGGGCCTTTGTGCCTAAGACTTTGCGAAGTAGGCTTTCAGCTCTGAATCTTTATCTTGAAAATCAGTGGCTTAAACGTCTGGCTAAAGATGTTATGGAGGGTTCCGGGGGTCCTTCAGCTGAACCGAGTTTAAAGAGGAAGGTGAGCAGGCAAAAGCCTGAATCCTCTTCTGCTGCACCTACTACTTCGGACATACCACTTGAAGTTGGTGAAGTGAAGACCCGGTGGTACAGCTGGAGGTCAGGTTCACTTCTTCTGTGGGTAGCCCTGTGGAAGCCACCAAAGGATCACATCTAAGCATGTCGTAGGCTATGCAGACGTCCATTTCGGGCGACATGGGGGAACTGTGGCTTGTGCTGGAAGACTTCGGCGATGTTCGTACTGCCGCATCAAGGACCCTTCCTTGACTACACCGGGCATTAGGCCTATGTTGGGTTCTTCTTCCTTGTCCTCTCTCATAGAAAGACGTGAAGAAATACAAAAGACAAAACATCCCGTCATTCCTTCTTCTCCTCAGTTGGATTGGAATGCCTTTTCCTAGGGACTGATTAAGGCCTTGATGGTTTTGAAGTCTTCTTCCTCTCTTCCCTCTGCCTTCTTTCACTTCCACTCCTGTACAGGCTGCTGGGTCTCAGGTTCTTGACTTTGACGATTTTTCCTCTGATGAGGATTCTGTGGTATATTCTACCTAAATTATTTCATCTCTGGAATATGTGTCCCCTGAGGAGGAATCCAAAGGAGGAGATTTCCCTCATGAAGAAATTTCTTTTGGAGAGACTATTAATAAAATGAGGGAGTTCTTCAAATGGGATTGTTCCCAGATTTCTGAAAAACAGAAGAGGTATTATGACCTCCTCCAGATGGAGGTTCCCTCTCCCTTTGCAGTTCCTCCAGTCCTTCCTGCTTTCCTAGACACGTTTGCTTCCTCCTCTAAAACTCCAGACTTACAGGACACCACTCCTAAGATGCCCGACACATTTTATAAGGTACCAGATGACTGCACGTTTCTCTATTAAGTGCCCCTATCCAGATCCAGCTGTGGTCTCCATAGCTTCTGATAAGTCTTGCTGTTTATCTCTTTCTATTATCAGATAAAGAGAGCAAAATTCTGGAGCGACTGAGCGAAAAGGTGTACACCTCTTCCACTTTAGCTATCAGAGCTGTTAACTACCAGACTCGCATGTCCAAGTATTCCTTAGACTTGCTTTCTCAAGCTTCACAGGCCTTAGCTTCTTTGCCAGACTCAATAAAAACACAGGTCCTGTCAATTTCAGCTGCATCCTTTCAAGTAGCTAGATATTCCATTAAGTGCAGCTGTGATGCTGTTGAGGCATCATCTAGAGATGTCCTTCAAGGATGCATCTGCAGTCCTAACAAATGGGTTGTCCTGCCTCAGGCAGCCCTTCGGTCGGCCGGATTCCAAAGTCTGGGTCTGGCCTCGGCTGATGTCGCACTTCACCCGACGTCACTGCGGCAGTCAGTTGGGTATAAAGGCATCAGCCGACGCCATTTTCCTCAGTCTTTCTTGCCAAGCGGTGCCCGAAGCAGAAGCTGTTCGCATATGCCGGTTGGTCAGATCCAGTGTTTTCTACTACCGAAGACTTCTAAAAAGCTAAGTACCCCGTTGGGGGCTCTTTCTTGCCTCAGCCGATGTCAGAAAAAGTAAATAAATGTTTAACTTGTGGGAAACAAATATCTCATAAGGATTTCCACTCTTATTGCCTTCCTTGCTTAAGCCCAGACCACGACATAGCAGCTTGTCTAGCCTGTGCTTCCTTCAACCGACGGACACTTAGACGTCGGTCGGAGTTTGCGGAGGAGTTTTTTGGTCCCGCTTTTGCTTACAAAATGCCGTCGGCGACTCCGACTTCGCATTTAGCTAAAAAGCGTAAGGAAAAGGACTGACACTCGCGGTCCGCGGTTTCGGCCGAAACCACGGCTAAGCCAACCGCGAGTGTCTCTGTTTCGGCTGAAACCGAGTCCACGGTTCTTCCTTCGGCCGAAAACATTCCTCCTGCAGCCGAGGCCTCACACAGCATGGCTGAATCTGCTACTGAAATTTCTCCTGCTGTAGCAGGCACCCAGGATTTATCAGACACTATTCCTTTGGATATATCTACTCCTGCACGTGGAGCTGCTAGGCCCCCTGCATCCATGTCTATCAAGGCTTTTTCTAGGGCTAACGCAGCTAAATCTTCAAAGGCCTTGCCTTCTAAAACCCCCTCACACAGGCCTAGCTCTAGTTCCCAAATGCTTAGCCTGGCAGAGGATCTCATTTCTTTGATCAGGGGATCCCAACCTCACCCTGACAGAGCCCCCTGAACCTGTTTCTACGGATTATTCTTCTGATGATTCAGAAAACTCAAATCCTCCTGAAGGCCCTTATTCTCCATATGAGGATTCTGACGCAGAAGACTCCATTCCTTCTGCCTCTCCTCCTGAGGAATTTTCTTTTGGGGAAACCTTGCATGCTATGAGGGAACAATTTCAATGGCAGGGCCAGGATTTTTCAGATTCAAGGAAACGGCTCAGGACCTTTTTGCATTTGCCACAGCATAGGCCTTTAGCCATTCCTCCAGTACTAACAGTTGTGGATGATGCATTCAATGATGCTTGTACTGCCCCTGACTCTCTTCCTCCGGCCCCTGCTAAGCCCGACAGATACTACAGGGTCCCGGACACAAGACAGATACTACAGGGTCCCGGACACACATTATCACCTGTATAAGGCTCCTATTGCAGATCCTGAAACTATTTCTCAAGGCCCCAAAGCTGTAGCAACTACCAAAAACCCCCTCCCCTCTGAAAGAGAATCTAGGGCATAAGAGAGATGGGGTAAAAAAGTTTATACTTCTGCTACTCTTTCGGCTAGGGCTTTAAACTGTCAATTCCACATGATTCAGTATCAGGAATTTTTGTTAGATCAGTTAAATAAAAAACTATCCTCTCCTGAACCTATAGACCGTAAGTCCCTTCAGGATTTGGTACATAACACTCAGCAGGTCAGTAATCATTCCTTAAAATGCGGCTATGATGCACTGGAGGCTTCCTTTAGATCAGCTATGACTGGTACAGTGATCAGAAGACATGCATGGTTAAAAGAGCAATCCTTACCAGACCATGTAAAGTCAAAGCTCCTGGATGCACCCATGGAGAAACTCAGTTTGTTTGGCCCCCCTGCACAACAAGTGTTAAAGAAGGTGGAGGAAAAAGCAAAATCTGTCCAAACAGTCAAGGACTTCTTACAGGTCCAGCCTCCTAGATTTAGTAGAAATTGGCCTTCAAAGAATTGGTCCTTTCCAGACACCAGAGCACAGAGAGGCAGAAATAGGTGCTCAAGAGGCAGAGGTCAGTCCAGAGGTGCCTACAGGGGATGTCAGTGGCAGCCTAACAACCAGAGAAGTACTGCCACAGATCCAGCTACTACCACTTCCACAGGACAGTCACAGTGACTTGGCTCTGATACCGCCTACCAGGGAACAACTGCAAGCACCCTTAGGCGGAAAGCTAGCCTTATTTTCAGTAAACTGGCATTACATTACAGGAGACAAATGGATTTTACAGACAATAGACAAAGGTTACAGGTTTCACTTCCATACTCTACCAAGGAAGAGAGGAATGCCAAACCTACCACCAAACCAAAAGACAAACGCTCTAGAACAAATCAACCACTTACTAAGGATGAGAGCTATAGAAAAGGTACCGGCTATGGAACAAGGACAAGGATTTTATTCCAGACTTTTCCTGGTGCCAAGAAAAGAAAACCAATGGAGGCCTATTCTCGACCTGTCCGCTCTCAACACATACCTCATTGTTCCAAAATTCAAAATGCTGACCCTACAGCACCTTCTTCCCATGCTGGGCAAGGAGGCTTGGCTGGTAACTCTAGATCTCAAGGAGGCATACCTGCATGTCCCTATTCGACCAGATTGCAGAAGATGCCTCAGATTTCTTGCAGGATCAGAGTAGTATCAATTCTCAGCATTGCCCTTTGGCTTATCTACTGCGCCCAGAGTATTCACGAAATGCCTGGCATCAGTAATTGCTCATTGCAGGGAATTCAAATTTATCCATACCTGGACGACTGCCTGCTACAAGCGGACAACAAGATCAAATTAACAAAAGATTTGGAAAAGGTTATTCATCTACTGCAGGCCTTGGGATACACAGTCAACATAAAAAAGTCAAGACTGGTACCATCCTAAAGGATTACATTCTTGGGTGCAGAACTGGACACATCAAATCAAATGGCATTTCTCACAGCAGAAAAGCAAAAACAACTACCACTCTATTTCAAGGCATTAACAAAGCAGAACCAGCTTACAGCAAGGAAAATCCTGCAAGCCCTGGGTTACATGGCTTCCTGCATAATATTGATTCCACATGCCAGACTGCATATGAGAAAGTTGCAATGGTACCTAAGGAATTTATGGTCTCAGCACAAGCACAGCCTAGAAACCCAAATTCCAATAATTCCATGCCTGAAGCAAGAATTCCTGTGGTGGGCTCAGGCCTGTCAGTTGAACAAAGGACTGCCTTTCCACAGCCCTCACCCAAGCCAGACTATCACCACGGACGCCTCAGACCTCGGTTGGGGGGCACACATGGCAGACAAGTGCATACAAGGACTATGGACACAGGACCAGCTGAACCTACACATAAATCAAAAAGAGATGCTGGCAGTGAAACAAGCAATTCAGACATTCAGACCGTTTCTTCAACAGGGTCATTTGCTGATAAGGACAGACAACACCACAGTTATGTGGTATATCAACAAGCAGGGAGGCACACATTCATACCCTCTATGCCGGATGGCAATGGACCTGTGGAATGTGGCCCTGAACCTCAACATTCAGCTCCAGGCCTTATTTGTGCCAGGAAAAGAAAATATATTAGCAGACACATTAAGCAGAACTACCACGGATGCCCACGAATGGGTGCTGCATCCGGACATCTTCAAAACCATTACAGAGAAATGGGGGCTACCAGAAATAGACCTGTTCGCATCCCCACACAACCACCAATTGAGAAAATTCTGCACAAGGACATACCACCCACTTGCTTGGAAGGTGGACTCCCTATCCTTCAGTTGGGAAAACCTAACAGCATATGCATTCCCACCTCTACCTTTGATGCACAAAGTGCTACTGAAGATCAAAGAAGATCATCCAAGGATCATACTGGTAGCTCCAGACTGGCCGAGACAGCATTGGTACCCGCTTCTGAGAAGTATGTCTCGGACACACGCATGGCCTCTACCTCTAGTTCCTCTGCTGCTAACACAGAACAACTTCAAGATCCTGCATCCAAACTTGAAAACACTGCAGCTAGCTGCCTGGAATCTTACATGAAACAAAATAACCCAGATTTATCCCAGAGGGTTAAAGACATTATCCTGGAGGCTCGCAGACCCTCCACAAGGAAGACTTATTCAGCAAAATGGAAAAGATACCTAATTTGGAGTGCAACAAAAGGAGAAAATGTATCATTGGCTAACATAGCTAACATCCTGGAATATTTAGCAGAACTTTTCCACAATGGCATGTCTTACTCCTCCATCAAGATTCATGCGTCAGCAATTTCAGCAGAATACAACATGGATCCTCCAGTTTTCTCTCATCCTCTACTCAGGCAGTTTCTGAGAGGAATTAAAAATGTAAAGCCTCCAAGGAAGCCACCTCTACCTACATGGGACCTGAACTTTGTGTTGGAAAAGTTAACACTTCCCCCTTTTGAACCAGCAGCAACAGCAGAATTACAGTTCTTATCTTGGAAAACTGCTTTCCTGCTTGCAATCACTTCAGCAAGAAGGGTTTCTGAATTACAGGCATTAATGGCAGTACAGCCTTTCCTTATCTTCCATCAGGATAGAGTGTCCTTGAGAACTAGCCCTACTTTTATGCCAAAGGTGGTCTCCAGGGTATCATTGAACCAAGCAATCCACCTACCAACATTCTTCCCCAACCCACAGAACAGGGGGGAAAGACTACTGCACACCTTGGATGTACACAGACAATTGCGCTACTACCTGGACAGAACCAAGAACAATAGAAAAACTGACCAGCTTCTGGTAGCATATGCAGCAGGAATGGAAGGAAAAGCAATTTCAAAACAGACAATCTCAAAATGGATAGGAAATTGCATTAGATTTTGTTACTCCTTTCATGGGAAGACAACTCCAGAAAACATCAGACCTCACTCCACAAGGGCTACAGCCACTACTACAGCTTTCTTACGAGGAGTGGCTACCAAAGACATTTTAGAGGCTGCTACTTGGAGCTCCGTGCATACATTTGCCAAGCATTATAATCTGCCTTTATACTCCAGATCCCGAGCAGGTTTTGCAACTGCTGTTTTGCAAGGGATCTTAACTACACCATGATCTTCTTAGTGCCTCCTCCCCCAGTTTGGCTATGGTATTCTACCCATTTGTTAGGACTGCAGATGCATCCTTGAAGGACATAGTACAGTTTTGTACCTACCATAAATGTAGATGTCCGAGAGGTATGCACCTGCAGTCAGGATTACCCACCCTCCTTCCCCTCTGTGGTACTCCTAGGGTATTTGCCCATCTTGTAGCTAGCTGGGGGAATCTATTATGGTGTATTTGTTTGTATATATGTACATACATGCTTATTTTTTGTTTGCTCTCTACTGTTTGGAATCATTTGCATTTATCCAAATTTAGCCTTCCTAGAGGGCACCTGGCATCTGGGGCAAGAAACACTGAGGAAAATGGCGTCAGCTGATGCCTTTATACCCAATTGACTGCCACAGTGACGTCGGGTGAAGTGCGACATCAGCCGAGGCCAGACCCAGACTTTGGAATCCGGCCGACCGAAGGGCTGCCTGAGGCAGGACAACCCATTTGTTAGGACTGCAGATGCATACCTCTCGGACATCTACATTTATGGTAGGTACAAAACTGTACTTTGCTGCTTCTGCCTTTGTACTTAGGAGGCATTTATGGCTGAGACTGCAGTCATTACCAGATGATACTAAGGCAAAATTACTAGATTCTGCCTTGGACTAGTCTGCCCTTTTTGGCTCGGCAGCTGCAGACTTATTTAAGGCTCTGCAAGAAAAAGAGAAGGAGCTTCAAGACTTAAGACACCTGTTTGTTTCACTGGTCCCTAAATTTCATAGAAACCTCCCTGTCAAAACCTTTTTGTTAGGAGACCTACTCGTTTTTCCTGTGCTTCCTCTTCTACTTCTAGGTCTAAGAAGTCTAGTAGGAGACCCCCCCCCCCCCCTTAGTCGAAAACATATTTTTCAGTCCCCTCTTCACATCAGCCATTTCAGGCCAGACCCAGTTCTCTGTGAATACCAGCTTACCCTTCCAAGTCATACACCTCTTTCTCTTCGCCTCTCTCTCTTTCTTTTCCAGCCTGGGCAAGGATCACTCAGGACGCCTGAGTCCTATCCATTATCCTATAAGCCTATTTTATGAATTGGAAGAATCTCTCTCCTTTCATGGGAATTCCACAGTCCCCTCCAGACAGCTGCAATTGTTTCCACAACTACTTTCTCAGCTGATGTCTCAAGGCACCATTCAGACTGTACCTTTGGATGAGAGAGGCAACGGTTTCTACTCAAGAATGTTTTTGTTTCCAAGAAAGGATGGCCCTTGGGACCAATTTTAGATCTCTCCCAGTTAACACTTTCCTGCAAGTGCCTTCTTTCTGGATGTTGTCCCTGCAGACACTCTTTCTCCTGATTTCTCCTCAGTCCTTCATGGCTTCCTTGGATCTCAAAGATGCTTATCTGTATATCCTCATCCATCCTTTGTGCAGGAAATGTTTAAGTTTCTTGGTGGATTATTTGCACTATCAATTTTCTGCCTCACCTTTTGGTCTTTCCACTGCCCCAAGAATATTTACAAAGTGCTTGGCCCCTGTCACTGCCTTCTTAAGGGTCCAGGGTGTTCATGTTTATCCCTATATGGACAACCTTCTCTTCCTGGCAGACAGTTCAGATCACTTGTCTCAAAATCTTTTGAAAGCCACTTATCTCCTTCAAAGCCTTGGTTTCACAATAAATTAAAAAAAAATCCAGTTCGACTCCATCACAAGATCATATCTTCTTGGGGTGCAGGTTCAAGACAGACTTGATGATGGTGTTTTTCCCAACAGACAAGGTTCACTCTCTCACTTGTTTCATGGAGACTCTTCTGACTTTTCTTCCATCTTGGCCAGGGAATTCCTGAGACTTCTAGGATTCATAGCTTCCATAATTCGCATGTTGTCCTTTGCAAAGTTTCACATGAGAACATTTCAGTGGTTTCTAAAGACAACCTGGTGCCAGCATACTAACCCACTAGATGTTATGGTTCCTCTACTTCCCTGCCTGAAAACAGAACTCCTCTGGTGGATTCAGCAGCTTTTTCTGAATCCAGGCCTTCCTCTTCTTTTGCCCCAGCTTTCTCAACAGCTTTTCACAGATGCTTCGGACATAGGCTGGGGGGACAATCTTTACTTCCAGGATGGTTCAGGGTCTCTGATCTCCGTCTCAGAAGATGGAACACATCAACATCAGAGAAATGAGGACCGTGCTTCTAGCCTTGCAGACTTTCCATCCTCTCTTCCAACCAGGTCCTCTGAAGATCTTTACAGACAACACCACTGTCCTGTGGTACATAAACAAGCAGGGTGATACCAAATCTTACCTTCTTGTGGGTTAGCTATCAAGGCATGGGAAATAGCAATTCAGTACAAGGTCACTCTTCAGTTACCTTCTGCTCAAAATTCTGTGGCAGACGCATTAAACAGGTACATAAAACACTCCCACGAATGGATACTTCACAGGGATGTGTTCCTGGACCTGGTTTACTCACATCTGGATTTATTTGCCTCCCCTCAAAACAGGCAACTTCCTCTCTTTTATACCAGGGTCTCACATCCTCTGGCTTGGAAGGTGGACACCCTTTCTTTCTCATGAAAGAGGATGTTGCTTTATGCATCCCCCCTCCCCTCTCATAGAGAAAGTCGGCTGAAGATTCAGCAAGACAAACAGAAAATCTTGTTAGTGAACCCCTTTTGGCCAAGACAGCATTGATTCCCTCTTCTTCTGCAACTAGCCAAGGGCCAGCACCACAAGTTGCCTTGCCGGTTATATCTGCTCACACAGGACAAGGGTTCCCTGCTTCATCCGCATCTCTCAACATTACAACTTACCTTGTGGGTGATCAACTTCTGATCCCTTTCAGGCACCTTTACTCACAGGATGTGCTTGGGGATTGCAGGAGGTCAGGGAACCCAGGGAACCCATTACTAGAAAATCTTATATTTCTAAATGGAGAAGATTTTCTATCTGGTGATTTAATAGAAGTCTAGATCCACTTTTTGTGGACATTCCAGTAGTACTTTTGCCTGTGTGAACTACTTAAAAGTGGCTTATCGTATTCCTCAGTGAAAGTCCATTGCAATGCTCTTTCTGCTTGTCTGCCATTATCACCTCCTTTAGCTTCTAGATTGAAAGTTAAACTTTTTCTTAAGGGCGTCCTACATGATAAACCCCCAAGGAAACAAGCTCCTCCTCCTTGGGTCCTAAATTATGTCTTAGAAAAGCTAACCGACTCCTTTTGAGCCCACAAGTTCTGCTTCTCTAAAGTTTTGTACTTGAAAAGCTGTGCTTCTGGTTGCATTGACTTCTGCTAGTATGGTCTCTGAGTTTCAGGCGTTAATGACATCTACACCTTTGTTTTCAACAAAGACAGAGTTTCCTTGTGAACCAACCCTTCTTTCATGCCTAAAGTGATGAATGACTTGTTTCTTAATCAGTCTGTCTAACTGCCTACCTTTTTTCCTTCTCAGTCCTCTAGTGAAACAAAATCTAGATGTACATAAGCAACTTAGATTTTACTTGGACAAGACTAAAGTTATCAGGACATCATATCAGCTTTTTGTGTCCTTTCATCCCAGGGCTTTGGGTTTACCTGTTTCTAAACAAACTTTTTCATCTTGGATTTCTAAGGGTATTGTGTTTTGCTGTGCTTTCCATGGTAAGTCCCTGCCTAGTTCTGTCCGAGCCCATTCTACTAGATCTGTGGCTTCTTCTGGGGCTTTTTTTAAGGGTTTGGATACTAATTCCATTTTGGAGGCTGCCATTTGGTCATCTGTGCACACCTTTACCAAATATTACAAGTTGAACTCTGTTTTTAGGTCCAGAGCAGGGTTTGCTAGGGCTATTCTTCAAGGGTTTATGGAGAACTCTTCCTAGCAGCCTTCCTCTGTTCCTTCCACCTCCCAAGGTTCCAACTAAGGTATGGCACTCTCTCATGTGTAAAGGATACTGCAACATTGAATAGAAAGACATAGAGTAGTTGTGTAAAATCTTGCCATAGCCATAGATGTCCTTCTCTTCTGTGTTGCAGTAGGTTTACTATCATTTATTCGAAGTGAAGTTGGTCGACGCCACTTCGTTCGAAAATCCGAATGTCGACCGTAGGCAATGTCGAACACTGATACTGCCGAAATACACATCTGCCCCTATCTCGACCCATGTTAAAACCCGTCCCTAGGTAGCAGTCGACATGTATTTCGGCAATTCTGGTGTTCGACATTGTGAATTTGACACAATCTCTGTCGACCATGTGAACAGTCGACTGAGTACATTTCAGGTATATGATCGTAAACCGTTGCAGTATTCTGTCCCTCCTGCCTTCCCCCTGCATCTTGTCACTTCCCTGGATAACTTAGTTTTCCTTAGGACTCTTGTTCCTCATGGGGCATATTTGTTTTGAGGATGGTATGCGCTGACGTCCTTTTATGGTTGACATTGTCAGAGCAGACATGCCACATCCCACATATTGGCAGTGCCTAAGAGCTTTTGTATACTGGCCAGACGTCAGGTCATAGGGTGGAATGCAACCCATATGTAAAGAATACTGCAACATAGAAGAAAAGGCCACCTATGGCTATGGAAAGATTTTACACAACTATTCTTTATTCCCCTAGTAGGTACCCTGACTAATTGTATTGAGAAAGTCCAGGAATCTTATGTGCTTGTGTCTAATGGTGGTGTATGTTTCCCAGCCTATAGTTGGATAGTTTAGATCACCTAGGAAAATATTGGATTAAATACTGAGTGATTCTTGTTCCTGTAGATAGCCATTTTTGGCTTTCTTGTGTCATAGAGGGAGTTATATGGTACTGGATCTTTCTGATGATTATTTGGACAGGAAGAAGCTGTAGTGTATCATGCTGCTTTACCAGCGTTGATGCGAGTCTCTTCTGGATGTAGATTGAAGTACCGCCATCATTTTTCCCTTCCTGTGCAGTGGCTGGTCTGAATGTGTGGAAGGCATTATAGCCTTGCACATCTCGAGTGTCCGCTACTATTTTAAACCATGTCTCAGTCACTACACAGACGTCAGTGCCATCCAGGATGAGAAGGGGTTGTAAGGAGTGGAGTTTCTTGTTTCAGCTCCTTGCATTGATCAGCAGCACCTTCACAGTTTCCTTGCTTGTTTCATTATGTTAGGTTTATCAGGCTGGCATTGCCTAAAAAAGGCACTATGAGGTGGGCAGTGTATTTGCCAGTAATTGAAACATAGCGATTCTTTACCACATGCTCTTAGGAAGCCAGACAGGTTTTTATAGAGTGCATAACTCACCAAGTACCTCTGCAAAATTCCCAGAGCTAACTCCCTCAGTAGTCTCTTCTGGGAAGAAATAGCCAGGGAATTGTTATGGCTAGGCTTGTATAGGCCCTAGGGCCAATAGCCTAGTACCAACCTATGAACCTATGAATCCACAAAAGGTGTACTGAAGGGACCGTCTAGACACCCATACCTAACAATAGGGAAAGTAGACGTAGACTATTAGATTTGGTGAAAAAGCTTATACCTCTGCCACCCTGTCAAATAGAGCATCGAATTGCCAATTGCATATGGTGCGTGCTGCCAGAGTGGTTAGTCTGAATGAGGAGTTTTTAAATGAATTGGAATTTGATTACACATATGTTCAGACAGAGAGGGTACCCAAATGGTATGCTAACTTACATAATTTCTGAGGTTAAACATAAACGCGACCTTGGAATATTTAAACCCATTTTGGGCAACAGAGGCTGTCGAACCTGGAGCAGGTTAACACCAGTAGAGAAACCCCAAAGTGGTACAAGTTTGATAATCACATATAATAGTTAGGTAAATACAATTACTGACATTAAAAACAATTGGGAAATTTTGCAGTTTGATGCAAATATTGCACAAAAAGTGGGTAAAGCCCTCAGATTACCCTTTAAAAAGGACAAGTCCCGTAAAAATATTTTAGAAAGAAGAATGGACAATGACACTTGTAATAGAAAAGTTGGGAATTATAAATGCAACGCATGTTTGTATTGCCCTTTCATTATTGAAACCGGAGAAAATTTCAAGTTAAATGGGAGGGTGATTTGTATTCATGGGCATTACAACTGCAACAGTAGCAACGTGTTTTATATTGCCAAATGTCAAGATTGTCCTATATTTTACATAAGCAAAACTAGCAGAAAATTCAAGGTTAGAATTGGAGAACATTTGGGGGACATTAAAAACAAAAGAATCACTAGTGCCCTTTATAGGCATTTGCAAAAGTTTGGTGGGCATAAATTTGACTTTCTGGTAGTTTAACAGTTAAAGGACCTGCAGGGTTGAATCCTGGATGTTCATTTGGATGTTTTGGAATTACGATGGCAACTGTTTTTAAATGCATCTCAGCATCCAGGTATAAATGAGATGATTCGTATTTCTAGTATTTTAAAATTGCACAACATTTTAGGATAGAAGTCAAATTTATTATTTTTTCCCTCAGGAGTTTTATATGTACATATTTTTGTACTTTTGTATTTTCATCATGATTGTTAAGTAGTGATGTCCCAAATTTATACAAGTTTTTTTTTATTTATGATTTTTTTTAGAATTAGAATTAAGCTTTCACAGTTAGTTGTATAATTAGTGAAGTTACAATGGAATTGTTTAATTGGGGTGGGGTTTATATACATATATATATATATATATATATATGTATATATATATATATGTATGTATATATATATATATATATATATATATGCATATATATATATATATATATATATATATATATATATATATATATATATATATATATATATATATATATACACATATATATGTGGCTGGGTGTTTTTACAGTTTTGATCTGAAGAAGTCCCTTGAATAGGGAAGAAAGTGCTCAACCTTGTAATAAACCAGCTTTGTTATTACGTGCTTATTTTGGTGTTCTCTATTTCATGGTGGTTCATCTGTCCTGTACTGGTGTTGTGAATACCTGGTTTATATTTGGACTTTTGGCCAAGTATTTTATGTAGCAATGTTGAAATTAATTACCGTTTCTGCAACTTAGGTGTACTTCCAAGAATGACAGAGAACATTTCAGAGATGGAAAAAGAAAAGGGGCTGCTGACATTTTATGTCAAGATGTCCAAAGAAATGGACTGCATCATAGTCGAGAATGCTGAGGGGAGACTGAAAAGATATTTCTCTCAGACTATGTACATGAAGTAACACAGATTCAGATCTGTGATAGTCCTGTGAAGGATAAGCAGTCAGACTCAAGAATGCAGGTTTAGAAGCAGTGAAACAAAGGTGACTTGGACTTTGGCTAGTGATTGTTGTGTTAAGCAGAGAGTCTGGGAACATATGTGGGGTCATGTTTGCTTTAAACAGTGTCATGCTACAAAAAATGTTACCCATTTAAAGTAAAACACTTTTCGCAAAACTACATATTACATATCTGATGTCATAATTTTTTTCTGTTTAACAGTGTTTTCCATTTATCCCTTCTTATCTCACAACTGTCCACCCCATTCTGTCCCTCTCTCTCTCTCTATATATATATATATATATATATATATATATATATATATATATATATATATATATATGTGTGTGTGTGTATATATATATATATATATATATATATATATATATATAATGTGTGTCTGTATGTAATTTTTTTTTTCCAAAATCTCTTTATTTCAATTTTCTTTTTTCAAATAATAACACAATACGGTAACTCAAAAACACAAATAAACAATACAAATACCTATCTAAAGAAAACAGGCAACAATCTCATTACAAGAAAATTATACATACACACACACACACACACACACATATATATATATATATATATATATATATATATATATATATATATATATATTTATACACATACAATATATACACAAGAAGTCGCTACATCGTCAAGTAAAGTATGAGAATTCTTATGTTCATTTGGTCTCATAAGAGAGTTAGAATGGGGATAGTCTATATATAAAGTAAAAATAGAAATTTAACCATTTATTTGTATGTTTAGGGAAAATATCTAGTTGCACATATACTAAGAAAAGGGAGAAGATGCAATAAAGACTGTTTATACTAGATTCATTTCTTATTTAAAGGTTAGCTTTTCATGACAATTTGTAGGCAACTTTTATTTGTCAAGAATTATATCTAGCAAGTAACCCCAATATTTTTGGTAATAGCATTTGTTTTTTGTTTTTGAATAAATTAATTTGTGAGATGAGATATATTTGATAGCAAGATTGCTAAAATTTTCCCATGTAATTGGTGACATGACATTCCATTTCTTTGTAATAAAGAATTTAATAAGGGCACTCATCGTAATAAAGACATGTTTTAATATTTTTGGGAGTTGATTGATATTAATGTACAATATAGCTGTCTCCCAAGTAAGGGTTGCTTTTTCATATCCAATCTTCTCTAATCTTACTCTCAAGGAATACCATAAGTTGTGTATCTTAGTACAGTTCCACATGACATGTAAAATATCAGCTGTTTGATCCGGACAATGGGGACATATAGGCGAAAAGTTAGGATGGAATTTATTTAATTTAGATAAGGTATAATATAGATTATTTACCATAATTTGTGTATATAACAGCTTCTTGAAAGGAATGAATTTGATTGTATTTTCAATGGCTAGTTTCTTATTTTCTTCAGTCAGTGATTGATTTTTCGTTTGCCAATAGTTTGAAAATAGTAAAGAATGCTGATGTTTTGCACTCATTACAATTTTATAAGTCCTAGAAATTGTTTTCCCTTTAATCGTAAGATTTTCAAGTATTAATTTAACGAAATCTATGTTCTGTAAGTCAGTGTGTATTTGTGAGAATTTAGCATTTATAAGATGATGATGTTGGTTAAGGATAATACTATATTTCATAGGAAGTTTGAGTTGAAGTCTCATTTGCCCCATGTTAGAGTTTTTCCATTGGTATATATCCCATATTGTGTAGTCTTTTATCAGGGGGTAGTTTGTTAGATTTACTCGTTTATTATTTATTAGTAAATTAGGATTTAGGTGTAACGGTTGTTTAAGGGCAAAAGCGTCAGCTAATTGCAATGATTTAAGTAGTTTCTGTGTTGTAAGAATCATGTCTTTAATTAGTGGGTGTAAATTCTTCGTGTATATGCTAGCCTGGTTTAAATTCAAGAATGGTAAGGATTTGATATTACAGCCAAGGGATTTCAACTGTTCATAGATTTTGGTCCACTGGGGTATCCAAGTATTTATATATGAGTCATAGTTTATTATTTGTATTAGTTTGTATACAGTAATTATACTATAGTAAAACTTAAAATCAGGTAACCCCAATCCCCCCTTATCTTTGGCGAGTACAAGTTTTGCATGTTTAATTCTGGTAGATTTGGAATACCATAAGAATCTTGATATAGCTTTTTCCATATTAAGGAAGAAGTTTTGGGGAATATTTGAAAATGTAGCATTTAATTGAAAGAGTATTCTTGGTAGAAAATTCATCTTGACAACCCTAGCTTTTGACAGTAGAGACATATTAATGTTCTTCCATCTACCCATATCGTTTTGAATACTAGTCCATGTAGTTAGTAGGGTGTCTGTATGTAATTTTAGGTACTGAAACAAAATTTTCTTAAATCAGAACTTGCATTATGAAAATTCTGTGAAGATTAAGCAAGCCTCCTTGTATTCCAAATTGTCTTTGTAAGGTAGCAGCTACCACACACATAGTACTACCATATTTGACTTTCCTTGCCTTTTTCAATCTCCCAAACACAACATAATCATAATACACAGTACACAGCCATTTCTTTTTATGTTTTGCAGGAAATATGCAACCAAAAAGTCTTTAACATTGGAAAACTCTTTAAATGTTACCGTTTGTTCTTTTGGAATACATTCTTACATTGTACAGAAAGTTCCCCGGGTACTTGGATACCTATCAAATAATCTAATTGACAAATTTTTAAACGTCATATGGTCAAACCCATGTCATCAACAATTCAGTCCTTCAAAACAAAATTAAAACAACGACACACCCTCATACAACCTGAAAAACTGCTTTTGCAGGGGACAAGCTGCCTTGAACCCCGCCCCCCACACACACACACACACACACACTCCCTGCTAATTATATATACCAACTCTGAGATCACACTACAGTGTGGAGAAGGGCAAATTTCCTGATCCCTAATGTAATGTGTTCTCAGTCATAGCAGTTCAACGGACTGAATTGTTGATGATACGGGTTTGACCGTATGATGTTCGATTATTTGATAGTAATCTCTTATAGTTCAGGATCTCAGTCTTCAGTGCAAGGACAGTTGTTACCCTGCCTGAGTACAAAGAGATGCCATCAGTATTCTATGTATGTCTTACCATCTCCGTCTTTCCTCCCCTCATGGACCAGTCTTGCAAAACATTTATTGCCATATTGTGTAATCTTTTTCTTCTTTCATAAGACATCTTCCTCAGCAGTTCGCCACATTCATTCATTTATACTTTATTCATCCAGCCCTCCCTTTTCTCTTCAACATCACCCTTTCCAGTCTTTACACTTCTGTCTGCTAATCAACAGGATAGTTTTATTATTTTGAACCACTGCCAATTGCTTCTTTACCGACTTCCAAAAAACTGTTACAGAGAAAACTCCAGAATAGATCATGCCCTGACCCCACTCCACCTTTTTAAACTTTCCATGCAGAATACCATATCTGAAAGATTTAGCTGTACCTCATACTGCCTCCACCCTCAAAGCATGTACCACCCTAACTGTGACAATATTGGGAAATAGAAATTACATGTACATTTTTTTTTCTAACTGCTTCCTAACCAGTTGCTCCCCCTTCTCTAGCTTCTCCATCCAGTTAGTCTCATTGTTTTCTCCAAATCCAAAAGAAAGATCCAACATTTTATTCTTCTCACATATATGCCTTCACTTTCTGCCTGCTTTACTTTGCAGAAAATAAAATAGGCAGGAGAAGGAAGTTCAGGTGAACAAGGAGTAGAGGAGGGCAGTGGGGTGCCCGGTTCAGGAACATTAAGTTCAGCAAGGGTGCCTGGTTTAGGACATTTAAGTTCAGTATCAGTAAACACAGTAATCTTTAAACCATTTGCAGGCACTGTTGAAACTATTAAGGTGCCTCTTAATTTGTATAGAGTGGCAGTATTTTTGTTGCAAGAGAAACACCTAGGAAGTGGGCAACTTTCAGTATAAGCATTAAGCAGGGCCAATAATCTGGCTGCTCTAGAAAAAAAGTTCATTTCCCTGCAAGTGAGGGTTGTCTGCATAATAGGATTTGACGCACTAATAATGCCATGAGATCTGTCCATCTTCAAAGCTTGGTTGCTCATTTTCTGGAAGTTGTGAGCAAGGTACTAAAATACTTCAATGAGACATTGATATTTGATAGAACAGGGGCCCCAAATAATTTTATGGTTATTGAAGGATTGACTTTTTTCTCCCAAGTGTACCTGTTGTGTTTTGTTTAATCTTTATAACTAGAATAGTAGTAGCTTTGGATATAAAATTGTATGGACACCATCTGTCTGGCAGTTCATCTCTTAGGATTAAGGTCAGAAGTTGGTAACAAGCTTCATCCTATAGCCCTGAGTTTCATTCCCTTAATTTTTGCTTTCAAACTGTGCGATTCTGAGCTAGTCACATAAGCACAGAGTGGTTCAGGATCACCCCAAGAAAGGGCACTTGTGTTCAGGTGGCGTACCTGGTAAAAAAATTAATCAGAAAAAAAATATCAGAGGGCACATTCTGGGCACCTCCATCACTAGTCGGAGCAACACTGAAGAAAGATGGTCAAGATACTGAGGAGTAAAGAAAGAAATATGCAAAAATGTCCATGTAAATGTCCTGAGGATGCCGGAGTCTAGACACTACTGATAGGTCATACAGTATTAAATCTGTAGCCGGGGTGAGTGGCAAATCCCACCACAAGTTACAGCCTTGTCCCAAAGAGAATGCTGTAGAGAGGAGAAGACATCCATTAGTACATGAAAGAAACTGGACACTTGAGGCCCCCTTAACCACTGAAAAAAAAAATATGTTCCAGGATATCTGTCACTGGGGTAAATAAAGAGCCAGGTCTCACCTGCATATTGGTATTCCATTCATTTAGTGGTAATGGATAAGTGTGTTGTATTGGTAATTAACCAGACTTCTTGTCCTAATGTTTGTTAAGGTCTAGTCTCAGAAAAAGAGAGAACCCTATCCTCTTGTAGGTGTTGCCCTCCATAAACATGATCCAGGTTTGTACTCTCTCTGCCCCTTCTGTAGATTAAGTGGTCTGCTAACTAGTGAGGATGAGAATGTTAGCTTATCTGTGTCCTGGAGTAATCTGTAATAAAAACAAATCCTTTCACAATTTAACATTTACAGAGGGAAGTCCCCTTAGAGTCCACCCACTTCCTTGCTACATCAAAGAGCCAAAACCATTTTCCCCATTTATCTGACCCATTCCCCCCACCCCAACAGGCAGTAATAAGAAATAAGAAGTTATGTACCTACCATAACGTTCCATGTTAGTTGTCTTCTTCTCGCCTTCTTTCTTGCCGTTTGGGTTCGGAGCCGATCCTCGGCTCTGACTCGGCCATCTTCAAAAGCTCGAGAGCTGCTTACTGGCTCAAGGCTCCCCCCTATATCCCATGATGCCTGGCGCTAGATACCCAGATCTCATTTGGTAACCTAACTACAGACATAATAATTATAATAATACAGTAAATTTAGCAGGATACAGGAACCTACTGGAGAGACTGACAGAAGTAATAGCCAGAGAAGACTCAGCCAGTGATCAACAAACCTAAGGAACTCTTCTGTCTACTAAGATAGGGGGATGGAGGGTGGGACGCAAGAAAAAAGGCGAGAAGAAGACAACTAACATGGAACATTATGGTAGGTACATCACTTCTTAATGTTAAGTTGTCTATCTCGCCTTCATTCTTACTAGTTGGGACAGCGTCCCTAGCACCTCAATCCTGGGTGGCTCATCGGAACAGACTTTTCAGAACAGTGGAACCAAAATCAGCTCTGCTTTTGAAAGCCACATCCAGCTTATAATGTGAAATGAAGGTATGTGGATTAGCCCATACAGCTGCCACACAAATAGTTTCCATTGGCTATCTGGCCTGAAAAGCCACAAAAGTAGCTAGAGCTCTGGTGGAGTGACCATTGGGTTTAGCAGGAAGCTCTTTATTTCTTGTCTGATATGTAAAAGTAATAGTAGAAGTCAACCACCTAGATAAGGTGACTTTTGACACCGGTATGCCTTGTTTTCCCTCAGCGTAAGACAGGAACAACTGGTCTGATTTTCTGATTTGCTTGGTTCTATGCAAGTAAAAGCGTAATTGTCTATGGACGTCCAGCTGATGTAACTTGTATTCTGCCTTGTTGGAATAATTTGGAAAGAACACAGGTACTTCAATGGACTGATTCAAATTATAATCAGAAGTAACCTTTGGAAGAAAGGAAGGATTAGTCCGAAGAGAAACTCTATCATTGTGAAAAACTAGGTAAGGAGGATGAACACAGAGAACCTGAAGTTCAGAAACTCTTTCAGCCGATGTAACTGCGACCAGAAGAAGGGTTTTCCAAGAAAGAAACTTCAAGGAACAGGAAGCTGCCGGTTCAAAGGGGGGCAGTATCAGGGAAGCTAAAATCAAATTTAGATCCCACGGAGGCGGGGGATCTCTTACTGGGGGCCCGAGTAGAGTGGTCCCTTTAAGAAAGGCTTTACAAAGCTTATGGGACATGATGCTAGAATCAGATAGGCCCGTATGAATGTTTGAAATTGCAGCTAGCTAAACTCTAATCATGGCAGAAGAGGATCCTGTTCTAAAAAGTTCTGCGAGAAATTCTAAAATATGGTGCACAGAGGCTGAAAAGGGATCTATATTCCTGTTCTCTGCCCATAAGGAAAAACGTTTCCACTTGCTAGCATAAGTTTTCCTAGTGGTCGACTTATGCGAGGATAAGATGATTTCACGCACCGAATGGGAGATGTTGGGAAGCCTGGCTAAGGTCGGAAGTGGAGAAACCAAGCAGTGAGCTGGAGAGATTGAAGAGATTGGTGCAGCCCGTCTGATTGATGGATCAGGAGTTCCGGAATTGGGTCCAGGGTCCAGGGCTGCTCCAGAAGGTGATGATGCAGGAAAGGGAACCAAATTTGTCGAGGCCAGTAAGGGGCAATGAGGATCATCTTGCATCCCAATGTGGTAGCTTTCTGAATTTGGGAATCGGGGGAAATGGAGGGAATGCATAAAGAAGTCCCTGGGGCCAATCATGAACTAGAGCATCTCTGGGGAGGTATTCGGGGAGAGGAAGGAGAGAGAAGAAATTGTCGCACTTGCTGTTGAAGGGGGTGGCAAAAAGGTCGCTGCAAGGTTGACCCCATTTGCGGAAGATTTTGTCTGCCACAGTCTGATTGAGAGACCACTCGTGAGGCATAAGAATTGCTCTGCTCAGCCTGTCTGCTATAACGTTGGACTTCCCAGGGATGTGCGCTGCTATCAGAAACCGTTGGAAAAGATCGCCCACTGCCAAAGTCTGAGTGCTTCTCGACATAAGGGGTATGACTTGGTTCCGCCCTGCTTGTTGATGTACCATACCACTGACATATTGTCTGTTTGAATTGCAATGGTCCCAGTGGGAACAGAGTTCTGAAGAGCTTGCAACGCTAAAAGCACGGCTCTCATCTCCAAGACATTGATATGCAGATGGTACTCGTGAGGCTGCCAGGTGCCTTGGACTGTTCTGCCCTGAAAATGCCCCCCCCCCCCCCACCTGATCAGGGAGGCATCCGTGGTCACCGTAGCTACTGGAGGAGAAAGAATGAATGGTCTGCCCTGGTGTAATGATGGGGAAACCATCCACCAAACAAGTTGTTTTTTGCATGACTGTGTGATCATTATCATGTGAGACATTGGGAGTTGCTGGAAGGACCATTGTGTGAACAACATCCACTAAAGAATCCTCATGTGAAAACGTGCAAGGGGGACTAGTATTATAGCTGCTGCCATGAGACCCAATGTTTTTAGGATAAATCTGGCCTGATCTTTTTGCAACCTAATAAGACCTGCACATGTCGTTGAGTGGCTAACACTCTGTCTGCTGGGAGAGTCGCTGACATGTCCTTTGTGTTTAAATTTGCGCCTGTAAAGGTGATAGATTGACAAGGCGACAATGCAGACTTTTCGAAATTTATTGTGATGCCTAGAGTGGAGCACGTTTGGATGGTGTAGTCTCTGGCTAGCAGCAGGTGATGCCTGGTGGTTGCAGTAAGGAGCCAGTCGTCTAAATATGGAAACACCTGGAATCCTTGCCATCTCAAGTGAGCAGTGACTACTGCCAAACATTTGGTGAACACCCTGGGGGCTGTGGTGAGACCAAAGGGCAGCGCTCTGAACTGATAATTACTGGCTCCCAGCCGGAAGCGGAGGAATCTTCTGGAGCGTCTGTGCATTTTGATATGGTAGCACGTGTCCTGAAGATCTATGTAGCACATCCAGTTGTCCTGACCCAGAAAGGGTAAAATGGACTTTAGCGTGACCATCCGGAACTTCATTCTTTGAACAGACCTGTTTAGTCTGCTGAGATCCAGAATGGGTCTCCAGTCCCATATTTTTTGGTACCAAAAAGAACCTTGAGTAAGTTCCGGATCCTTGTTGGTCTGCTGGGACTGACTGGATGGCTCTTTTTCTTAGCAGTTTTGAAATTTCTTGAACTGCTTGATCCCTTACATTGGGTGGAACATCTGGAAGGGCTTTGTTGGAAAAGAGTGGAGTGCGAAAGAAAGGGGATTTTGTAGCCTTCGGATATGATAGAAAGTACCCATTTGTCTTGTATTATACTTTGCCAGGCTTTTGGGTACAGCGATAATCTTCCCCCGACTGCCTCCGAAGGTGGACAGTTGGGCAGCACTTCAAGGATGCTGGAAGGGCTTGTCAGAGAAGGATTCTCTTTGGCCCTGATTTTGCGGACCCTCCCTGCCCCTAGGGCGGCATCTATTGTTCCCTCCTCTGCCCCTGGAGGGGAACTCTCCATGTGTGTCAGGCACGGCTCCCTGGGATTTCCGGAACCACATCTTCCCACTCTTCTGACCCTTGGGATACGGTCTTGAAGGAGTGGAAAAACGGACTCCAACGGCAGAGAGAGTCTTGCCTTCCTGCTCACACCTGGTAAGGGTATCCTTCACCTGTGGTCCAAACAGAGCAGAACCATCAAGGGGGGTGTTGGTGAAAGACTTCTTGAAGGGTTCCGCAAAGTTGCATAACGGCATCCAAGCGTGTCTCCTCAAAGCCACACCTGTGCCTGCGGCCCTACTTGCTCCATCAGCTGCATAAGAGATGAGCCGTATGGAGGAGTTTACTACAGAATTTAGAGTCGCCAGCTGGGAGGCAATCTTAGCCTGAGCCCCCGCAGCTGATGGATCTTGAAGGGTATCTCCTAGCTCTTTAAGGAGATCCCTTTGAAGGCGGGTAAAATGGCACAAATAGTTCAGAAACCTCATGGAAAAGGTCGCTGAGGAAAACATCCGCTTCCCATATCTGTCCATCGTCCTAGATTCCTTATTAGGGGGACGGACAGACGAAGAAGTTTCAGCCAACTCCTTTTTAGTGGCCGCTGCTGCCACCATGGCATGCACGGGAACACCCTTGGTCAGAAATTGCTTGTCTTGAGGGGCAGTGATGAATATTGTGGGCCTACGGGGAGTTGGTTCCATTGAGTCTGGAGCTGACCACGCCTTTCTAGCCACCACCATCAGTGGATCGAAAGGCAGAGGCACCCAGGAGGTGGTGGGTCGGGAACCAAACGCGTCCAGGAATACCGACTCATCCTCGGAAGGGTTAAGTGTAGTCCAGTTCCCCCTCTGCCTAAGGATTTCAAGGATGTCTGAGAAGGAGACGTCCTCAGAGGGGGATCTCGGGGACTCTTCCAACTCCTCCAAGTCAGTATCTGAAGTGACAGACTCAGGGGAGTTAACATGCTTCCTCTTGCATTTCCTCTTTCGAGGGGGCTCCTCTGAATGAACGGGGGAGGCCTCGGAAGATGAAGATACACCCAATGGAGTGCCCTGGAGCGCTTGTTCTCCACGCTTGTGGTCTGGAGGAGGGGCAGAGGCAGGAGCAGGCACCATGAGGGGAGGAGCCGATGAGGTTGACCGTGAGGCTGACTCAGATGCCAGCACGCTCCTCTTGACCTTGAAGGCACCCCTTCCCGATACCAGGGAAAGCTCCGTCTCCAAAGAGACCGGAATCCTTCCCGGCATCGAGAGATGGCTCCGAAGCCGATGTAGGAGCCGAACTCACCTGCGCCGAAGCTCCGAGAGGGAGAACAGGGTTAGACAAGGGTCCGATGCCAGTCGCCCCCTCGGAGCCGATGAGGGAGTCCCGGTGCTCAGATCCCTCCAAGGACGGCACCATGGAAGAGATCGGAGCCAATGACTGAACCGAAAGGTGAGGTATTGGTGCTGACGGACCCACGGTTCCAGCCACAGCATGCTCCGGCTCTGACCTCAAGGGATGAGTCGAAGGAGGAACTATTGGAGAAACAGGTAGAGCCGAGCCCTGATGAGGGGGGCTGGATAGCATTTTTGCCAGGGCCTGCGACTTTAAAAGCCTGCTCAGCACTCTCTCCAAATCATGGTCAGATAACTTAGACCGAGAAGAGTGGGACTGATGACTACGCTCAGATTGCAGTAAGGGTGACCCTGGAGCTGAGTGTATCGACTCCAAGGATGGTGACCTGGAGCATTTTCGACTCCCTGACGGTTCCGACGGAAGAGTTGGGGCCGACTGAGAGATAGGTACCTCGGCTCTGGTCGGAGCCGAAGTTGACGTAGAGATAGGTGCTTCGGTTCCATCCGGAACCGAAGTTGAAGCAGAAGCCGTACTGTGCGATGGCTCCGAGCTGGGAGCCGACGGCTTCAATGGCCTAGAAGGTTTCACTGACTGAGTCTTGGCCGGTGATCCTTCAGGTTTAAGCAAACCCCTAAGGATAACCTTATTCCTACGCTCCTGCAGGACTCTTGGACTAAAGGCGTGACACACCGAACAAGAGTCCTGCAGATGTAGGGAGCCCAAGCAGTCAACACAAGAAGTGTGACCATCTGTCAGAGACATTTTCTGACAGCATGAGTCACTTCTTGAATCCCGACACTTTTGTGTCTTTAGACATTCCTGTGAAGGAAAATCAAATACAAAGAACAAGTATAAAGGAGAGTAGGTAACTGAAAAAAGTATGCACAAACCACACCCTAACAGCACACACACACACTATATAATATAAGACCTACAACTACCACAACTTCTAATGAATTTTGTCTACCTTAAAAAATAAAACAATGATAAGCCTCTAACTAAAATGGCTTACTTTGAAAAGGTAAACGAGAGTGGGGGAGGGAGAGGAAAACTCTCTAAGGAGAAAACAAGTTTTTAAGGGGGGGGGACACTAACAAACTACCATAGACCCTACAGCTAAGCTATGACAATAAGCGTATATTCAATAAAGTACAAAAAAGTCCTAAATATAGAGAATAAGAGAAAAAATACGACCTGAGCCAGTAAACGCAACCTCGTAGCAGAAGCGGCAAACGAGATCTGGGTATCTAGCGCCAGGCATCATGGGATATAGGGGGGGTCTCGAGCCAGTAAGCAGCTCTCGAGCTTTTGAAGATAGCCGAGTCAGAGCTGAGGATTGGCTCCGAACCCAACCAGCAAGAATGAAGGCGAGATAGACAACTTAACATTAACTACTTTCTCATACAGGAAGCCCTCCAGCTGTTTGAAAGTCAAAAGTCAAACATATGAAGTTTCACAACCAACAGATATAGCCACGGATTCAGGAACTGAATCCCCATACCTTATTTAGTTTGGTCCATAGCTTCCACCTTCAAATGTGTCCCAAAGCAGACCCAACAAAATTTAGGTAGCAATTGTCTCTACCCATCAGTAATGCACATGAATGGATGAACCATTGCAGACACCGAGTGGTAAATTAGTTTGTGCCTTAGAAACATCTTAACAACAGTTATTCATTAATTTCATAATTGTTACTTGTTTAACCAGTTAATGGTATGTCCCTTGGTTACTTTAGATAGTCTACCTTAAGATGTTCCAGACTTTTAGCAGTGTAGGGCATATATCAGTATCTATATTTTAATACTAGTTGTGTGCTACATTGCCTGAATAGCTGCCGTCCGAGCTGGTGATGGTGAACATCCACAAAAAAAAAAAAAAAAAATTTTTTGAATTGTTTACTTTAAAAACTGGAATTATCCTAGAACTGATTAATAAGTTCCAATGTTACAGAATTTGTAAAGGAGGGATTTGCAAAAAGAATCACAACATAAGTGCATAAGCATGTGGCTTGAGCAGATGCTAACAGATTAGCTTCCCCTTTGATCAAGTCATGGAGGTGTCTGTGTCCCAAACATACAGCTGATTCCATGGCCAGAGTAAGTAAAAATGAAGGGGTAGGTGAACCCGTCTCCTGCCACAATGCAGCAGAGTTCTCTTGGCAAATTGGGGTTTAGTTGTAACCATTGTAAAGCCAGCTTCTCCACTGTAGAGCATCTTGAGGCCTTTTGTAAACTGATGGTGGATCTCAACTTCCTTAGCACAGAGGACAGACACCCCAGGAGAAGCTTTCAGAGGCTTTCTCAGCATTAAGCCCCATGATTGCCATTGGGGTTTCCCCACTGGAGCAATTTCAGATTGGTCTAATTACCATCTAACACAAATACAAACCTGGTCCTAACCAGCATGAGTAGCCACTGTAGGACTCCAACACTGCCATCCTCCTTGGTAAGATCTGACCGTAAAGCGATCACTTTTGAAGTCACCATCTCCCCGTCAGGGTCAAACGAAAAAAAATTTTCCAAAGCTGACTATAATCTCCTCAGAGAAGGTATAAGCAGCTTCACAGCCGCCGTCCCTTCATTTGGAACTAGCACTAATATCCAAGCCTACACCAAAAAACTATAAGAGCACCTATATAGCTGTATGGACTCAGCAATACCTGACAGGACCAAATCATCTTCCTCAAGGAAGAGTAAACCTGTCTGCTGGACAGCAGCAATAAACAAACTCTATAATAGAAGGAAAAAAATTGCTGTCCAGGGCCAAGAAGGAGCAGGTGCCAAGTTGGAAGCAATTTCTCCTTTATCTGAATAAGCAAATAAGGTCACTGGTGAAATCCTCTAAGGCTAACTTTGAGTCCAAATTGGCTACATCCACCAGGGACAATCACAAGGCCTTCTTCACATATATCCCCAGTCTCAAAAGCAACATCCAAATCTACTCTCAACTGGTGGTCATTAACACAACATACACAGATGCCATATATATAGCCAACCTGCTCGCAGACAGGTTCAGTGAAAACTTCACCCCCTGGTCCCCCCCATCAGTAAACCAGTACATCCCCAGCACCTGCCCCCCCTCCCCTTCTCACCAGGGAGCAGGTCCTTAATGCCCTCTCAAAGGCAAAAAGTACAGTCTCCTTGGGACCTGATAACATCCTTGGCTGTAATCCTTGGCTGTAATCCTACATGAACTCAGGCATGAGTGCTCAGTTTCATTAGATACACTATTCACCCAAAGCCAGAGCACTGGCTTCATCCCAGCTGAATGGAGGACAACCACTGTCATCCCTCTACACAAAGGTGGACTGTCCACTGACCCAGGCAGTTATAGGCCCATCAGCCTAACTAGCCTGATCTGCAAGGCTATGGAATGCATTATCATAGACCTTATAAACAAGGACATTGGCAACATCCAAACGCTTGACCCCGTACAGTTTGGTTTTGTCAAAGGGAGATCATACCTGTTAAACTTGGTTGAATTCTTTGAAACCGTCACCAAAGCCATGGACGAGGGGAAGATGGTGCACACTGCCTACCTTGACCTAGCCAAAGTCTTTGACACTGTTCCCCACTCTGGCATAAAAGATAAACTCTCACAGCTAGACATCAACCCATATGTTACCAGATGGGCAGCTAACTGGCTCATTGATAAAACCCACTCAAAGTAGGGGAAGCCACCTCTAGTAGTAGACCCATAACGAATGGTGTACCCCAAGGATTGGTCTTGGGGCTTCTACTGTTTCTGATATACTTTTCTGAGGTGCAAGCCAAAACCAGTGGTCCTTAACTGACCAAGTTTGCAGGTGACTGCAAGCTGGGTGCTGTCTTTCCCTAGTGATGTGAATGTCCTCCAAGAGGGCCTTACCCAAACCAATGACTAGTGCTAGAAGCATGGCCTCAAACTGAATGCCAAGAAATGCATCATTATCCCTTTTGGGGAAAATGTTGTCCCCATTAATCATCACATTAATAATAATGTACTAAGCATGCAGTCAGTAGTGAGTGACTTGGGCACCCAGGTTGATAACCTGACTTTTGACCACTACGTTGCCTCCGTTGTACAAAAGGCTTTCTATGTGGCCCACCTCATAAATTAAGGTATTTCATCCAGGAACAAGGAGGTCACAACATCCCTGTACTCCTCCCTTATCAGACCCATTATCGAGTACAATGCCCCCTTCGGCATGTACCTTGCCAAGCACATGCAGCAGTTGGAGAGACCACAGAGGATGTTCTTAATGTTTCACTGTTGCAGTCATTACATTTGGGTAATCTGCTGGCAGGTTGCTCTCAGTCAGCCTGATTAACAAAGTCTTGGGTTCTGCGTCGGTTGCTGTCCCTTCTTCATGACGTCAGGTCGTCAGGGGTATAAAACATGCAGCCGACGCCATTTCATCAGTCTTTCTTGCCGTGCGGTGCCTGAAGCAGAAGCAGTTCGCAAGTGCTGGCCGGCCGACTTGTGAAATTTTCATTTTCGAGTTTCAGAATCGAAGTCTTCAACTTAAAGCTAAATACCCCGTTGGGGAGACTTTTTCTTGCTCCTTACCAATGTCAGAAAAAGTTAATAATTGCATAACTTGTGGAAAGCAAATAATACCTCATAAGGATTTTCATCTGTACTCTATTCCTTGCCTAGGCCCTGACCAACGATGTACCTTGTTGTCGTTTTTAGGCTTTATTTAATCAGCCCACTATCCGTCGTTGGTACATTTTTGCCTCTAAATATTTTGGTTCTCGGTTTAATTATCCAGAAATGACGTTGGTTAGCCATCCGACTACCGGGATTCCGAAAAAACGCAAGGAAAAGACAGAGACAGGCCATCGAGGTCCAAAACTGCCGACGACGCTTCTCCTAAGCCAGTTCACCGGTACTCAGTTAGGCGCTTTCACAGCCACTGATACCCGCTACTTCTGACTCGCAGGCCTCTACTGAGACCCATTCTTAGTCCGGTATGCCGCGAGATACTTCACCTATGGAACCTGTGGATGTCTCTACCTTGGATGGGTCCGGAGCTGCTGTGCGGGCACTGGCTTCTGAGGGTGTATTCAGGCCTACAGACTTGCATATTAAACCAACTCCACCTACTATACTAAGGCCTAAATCTCGATCTTTGTCTAAACAACTGACGCCCTGACCACATGTTCAGGCCCCTATGTCTAAAAAACAAATGATCAAAATGGCTGAAGATGTTATTACTCTAATCAGGGGTAGTCAACCCCCACCCCCCCTTCTAAGAGGCCTAGGGCTGAGCTTGACTATGTATCTTCTGATCAGGACTCTGTTTCTTCTTCTTCTTCTAATGACCTGGATTTGTCCATCCCTACTTATGAGGATTCTGATGCAAAGGATTCCATTCCCTCTGCTTCCCCCCCTGAGGACTTTTCTTTTAGGGAAACTTTACATACCTTGAGGGAGCATTTCCACTGGGGAAAGTCAGGAATTTTCTGAATCAAAAAAGAGGCTTAGGGATTTCCTCCTTCTACAGCATAGGCCTTTGGCTGTACCTCCTGTACTAGATATTGCTGATGTCTATACCTCCTGTACTAGATATTGTTGATAATGTGTTTTCGGAATCCAGTATGGCCCCCGATTCCCTGCCTCCGGCTCCTAATAAACCTGACAGATATTACAGGGTTCCTGAGTCGCACAGTCTCACAATTCCTTTTCAAAAATCCTTTTGCGGATCCAGAAACCATTTCTCATGGGCCCAAGGGCATTAAGGCTTCTACTGCTAAAAATCCTACCCCTTCTGATAGAGACTCCAGGGTGCTGGATAGATGGGGTAAAAAGGTTTATACTTCTGCAACCTTGGCAATCAGGACTTTAAACTGCCAGTTTCATATGTTAAAATATCAACAGCATATTATTGGACTGCTTAAATGAAAATGATGTTGATTTCTGACTGTGTGGAAAATAAAGATTTACAGGATTTATTTTATTCTGCTGAACAAGTTGGAAAACATACTTTGCAATGTGGTTTTGATTCCTTAGAGGCCTCTTGCAGGGCTGCTGTGACTGGGTCTGTGCTTAGAAGGTATGCTTGGCTTAAGGAGCAATCTCTGCCTGATCATGTTAAAGTGAATTTGTTGGATGCTCGTTTAAATCAGGACCGCCTGTTTGACAATAAGGCTGAAGAAGTTCTAAAAAATGGAAGATAAAGCTAAATCTGTGCAAACTGTAAAAGATTTCTTACAAGTGCAACCTCCAAGATTTAGTAGGCACTGGCCTACTAAGAATTGGTCCTTTCCAGCTCCTTCCAGATCCTCTCAAACCAAACCTAGACACACCAAAAGCTCCGAGTTTCAGTCCCAGGGGAGACTCAGAAGTAAGCAATGGGGGGCCTCCACCTCCAAGTTTGGAAATAACAAGCCCCCCCCCCCCCACGGTAAGCAGTCTCAATGTCTTTCCTTTAAAATTACCAAGCACTTGCCTTTTAGCCACCCGTTTGGGGGGAAAAATTGCTCTGCATACAAAAAACTGGTAACTCATAACCCAGGACAAATGGGTTCTAACTATAGTGATGTTCTTCGTGCATACAGCTGCAGTCATCACACTTGGGTTATCTGCCGTCAGGCGCGTCCTCGGTCAGCCGAATTCCAAAGTCTAGGTCCGGCATCAGTTGTCGTCGTTTCTTCCCTGACGTCAGTGCGGCAGGGGTATAAAAGAGGCAGCCGACGCCATTTTCTTCAGTCTTTCTTGCCGCGCGGTGCACGAAGCAGAAGCAGTTCGCAAGTGCTGGTCGGCCAGCTCCTGAGATTTACGAAAGTATTTCAGCCGAAGTCTTCTTTAAAGCTAAGTACCCCATTGGGGAAACTTTCTTGCCTCAGACCGATGTCAGACAAAGTTAATAATTGCATTTCTTGTGGGAAGCAAATACCGCATAAGGATTTTCACTCTTACTGTATACCTTGTTTAGGGCCAGAACACAACGTCTCGGCCTGTCGTTTTTGTGCTAGATTTAACAAGCGCACTATTAAGCGCCGGGCGGAGTTCGCCCTTCATTATTTTGGCAAAACATTTAATTATATTATGTCGTCGGATATGCCGACGCCAGTTTTAGGCAAAAAACGCAAGGATAAGGACAGACACCCGAGGCCTGCACCGAGTACTGAGACCACGCTAAGGCCGACTACCGGTTCTCCGGTTCTCAGCGAGGCGCCTACGCAGCCCCTGACTACAGATGAAACCTTATTACCGGTGACTTCAGTACCCGAGGTCGCAGGTTCCTCAGTCCCCATTCCCACTGCAGATACCGACGCCACTCTTGGCGGAGAAACGGAAAGTTTAGCAAGGCCTGCCATTTCTGAAGGCGTTTTCAGGCCTGCCTCCTTATCTATTAAATCGTACACTAAATCTAAAGCTCCAATGAAAATTAAAAACCAGGGTCCTCAAGCCCCCTCTCAAGGTCCCATGCCCAAAAAACAGATGCTTAAAATGGCCGAGGATTTGATTTCATTCATCAGGGGCTCTCGACCCCCTCAGACAAAAGACCCAGGATGGAGGAAGACTATCCTTCCTCAGATCAGGCATCTATTACCTCAGGCCTTTCGGAGGACCTGGATTACGCCTATTCCCCTTTTGAACCCTACATACATTGAGAGAACACTTCCACTGGGAAGGCCAAGATTACTCAGATTCCAAGAAAAGCCTCAGGGAATTTCTGCTGCTTCCCCAGCATAGGCCCCTGGCTATTCCTCCTGTCTTAGATATTTTGGATGATGTGTACGCAGAAGCCAGTCTTAATCCAGACTCTTTACCTCCTGCCCCTGTTAAACCAGACAGATATTACCGTGATGTCCTTCAAGAATGCAACTGCAGTCATAACATATGGGTTGTCCTGCCTCAGGCAGCCCTCGGTCGGCCGGATTCCAAAGTCTGGGTCCGACGTCGGTTGATGTTGCATTTCTCTCCAACGTCAGAGCGGCTGGAGTATATAAGCATCAGCCGACGCCATTTTCTTCAGTCTTTCTTGCCATGCGGTGCCCGAAGCAGAAGCAGTTCGCAAGTGCCGGTCGGTCAGCTCCTGTATTCTTCAAATCCGAAGTCATCAAAAAAGCTAAGTACCCCATTGGGGACCTTTTCTTGCCTCAGCCGATGTCAGAAATTACTGAAAAAGTTAACAATTGTCTGTCTTGTGGTAAACAAATACCTCATAAGGATTTCCACTCTTACTGTCTTCCTTGCCTTGGCCCAGACCACAACGTCTCGGCCTGTGTCGCCTGTGCTCGCTTCAATAAGCGCACTCTCAGGCGCCGGGCGAAGTTCGCTGAAGACTTTTTCGGCGATAAATTTGCTTATACAATGCCGTCGGAACTTCCGACATCGCAGACTCCTAAGAAACGCAAAGACCGGGACCGACATCCTCGGCCCGCGTCTTCCACCGACTCCACGCCAAAACCTACCGCGAGTGCTCCGGTTCCTCCTGAGACGGTTATTTCACCGCTCCGAACCGAAGACACTGCATTACCGATACCTCCGATACCGGAGGCCACACCGACGCCAGTTATAGATTTTCCTCCGGATACTGAAACCGAGGAAATGCCCGAGACCATTGCTGTAGATAAGGTCACTCCTGCACGTGGAGCTGCTAGGCCTCCTATGGCCATGTCTGTTAAGGCCTACACACGTGCTAAGGCAGCCAGCAAGACCAAGCACCTTACTGCTAAAGCCTTACCTCAGCCTACTCCTGAAGCACAAATCATGACTATGTCCGCAGACTTAATTTCCATGATTAGAGGTTCACAGGCCCATCCTGAGAGAGGATCCCAGCCTCCTTCTGATAAGAGGCCCCGGGTTGAACCCTCTGAACCTATCCCTTCAGATGAAGATTCTGAGGACTCTGTTCACTCCGATGGCCAGGAAGAGCTCTTCCAGACCTATGAGGACTCGGATGCAGAGGATTCCATCCCCTCGGCCTCCCCTCCTGAGGATATTTCTTTTGGGGAAGTTCTGCATACCATGAGGGAACATTTTAAGTGGCAAGGCCAGGAATATTCTGATTCCAGAAAGTGCCTTTGAACCTTCCTTAAAAAGCCCCAACACAGGCCCCTGGCTATACCTCCTGTGCTAGATGTTTTGGATGACCTATACTCTGACTCCAGTGTTACCCCGGATACTCTTCCTCCTGCTCCAGCCAAGCCAGACAGATATTATAGGGTCCCAGAAACACATTCTCATTTCTTTAGGGCCCATGCTGTTGATTTAGAAACTATTTCTCAGGGACCTAAAGGGGTTTCAGCATCCACCTCCAAAAATCCTTTGCCTTCCAACAGGGGGAAGCTAGGTCATTAGAGAGATGGGGGGAAAAAGGTCTACACCTCCACTACTTTATCTATGAGAGCTCTGAATTGCCTCTTTCATATGTTTCAATATCAGGATTACCTGTTAGATGATTTGCAGAAAACATTGGCCTCTCCTGAACCTTTAGACAGGAAGTCACAGGAAGTCTTTGCAGGAAGCTGTACATAATTCTCAGCAAGTCAGCAATCACTTTCTGCAGTGTGGATATGATGCATTGGAAGCTTCATGTAGGGCAGCTATGACAGGGGCGGTCATTCGTAGACATGCATGGTTAAAAGAACAACCTCTACCAGATCATGTTAAGGCAAAACTCCTTGATGCACCCTTGGAAAAGAACAAGCTTTTTGGTGCTAATGCTAAAGATGTGTTAAAGTCCATCGAGGAAAAAGCAAAATCAGTTCAGACGGTCAAAGATTTCCTCCAGGTTCAGCCACCTAGATTCAGCAGGAATTGGCCTTCTAAAAACTGGTCCTTTCCTAATCCTGAAAGATTTCAAAGGGGTAAAAACAGGCGTAGCCGAGGAAGAGGACAATACAGAGGTTCTTACAGGGGACGACAATGGCAACTAGCAAACCAAAGAAGTGACACAGGGGTCTCCCCTGCCCCACAGGGACAATCTCAATGACTTTCCTCTACTTCCGCTGACCAAGGAGCAAATAGAAGCACCCTTGGGTGGAAAATTATCTTTGTTTTCAGACAATTGGCACAGATTGACAAAGGACAAATGGATTTTGGACATTATAGACCAAGGTTACAGGTTCCACTTTTCATACCTTACCAAGAAAACAAGGCATGCCAAACCTACCACAAAACCAGAGGGCAGAGGCTATCAAACAAATTTCTCTGCTTGCTCAGATCAAAGCAATAGAAAGAGTTCCACAACAAGAACAAGGCCAGGGGGTTTACTCAAGACTGTTCCTTGTTCCAAGAAAAGAAACTCAATGGAGACCAATACTGGATTTGTCCGCATTAAACACCTTTCTCATAATACCAGAGTTCAAAATGCTGACTCTACAGCAACTCCTTCCCATACTGGACAAGGGGTCTTGGCTGATTACTCTGGACCTCAAGGAGGCATACCTGCATGTCCCTGTCAGACACAGCTGCAGAAGATACCTCAGATTTCTTGCAGGGCCAGAGCATTATCAATTCTCAGCATTGCCATTTGGCTTATCTACTGCGCCCAGAGTATTCACAAAATGCCTGGCTTCAGTAATTGCTCATTGCAGGCTCCAGGGGATCCAAATTTACCCGTACCTGGACGACTGCCTCATACAAGCGGACGACAAATTGATTTTGACAAAAAACTTGAACTATGTCATACAATTGCTACAGGCTCTGGGATACACAGTCAACTTCCAAAAGTCAAGACTTCAGCCATCCCAGCAAATAACATTCTTAGGAGCCAATCTAGTCACAGCCTCTCAAATGGCTTACCTGACAGAAGACAAGCAAGAGAAGTTAACTCATTATGTCAAAGGTTTGGCAAAACTCACCAAGATGACTGCAAGGAGATTCCTACAGGCCCTGGGTTACATGGCATCCTGCATTCTCCTGGTCCCATTAGCAAGACTACACATGAGAAAGCTTCAATGGTACCTAAAAAGCCTATGGTCTCAGCACAGCAACAACCTAGAGACAACCATACCGCTCATTCCATGCCTACAAAAGGAATTCCTATGGTGGGCCTCGGTAAGCCAGGCAAACACAGGTATGTCATTCAAAAAACCTCAGATAACACAGATCATGACCACAGATGCCTCAGACCTTGGATGGGGGCGCACATGGAGGGCAGATGTATACAAGGACAATGGTCTCCAAAGGAAACACATCTGCATATAAACCAAAAGGAAATGCTGGCAGTAATGCATGCCATCGAGGCCTTTCAACAACAACTTCAGCAAGGCCATCTACTGATACGGACAGACAACACCACTGTGATGTGGTACATAAACAAGCAAGGGGGTACCCATTCTTACCCCCTTTGCAGGCTGACAATGAATCTTTGGGAAAAATCACTGGGCCTAAACATACAGTTGCAATCCCAGTTTGTTCCAGGCAAAGACAATGTGCTGGCGGACAGCCTAAGCAGGAATTTCATAGATCCACACGAGTGGAGGTTACATCCGAAAATCTTCACACGACTCACCTCGACATGGGGCAGGCCAGAAGTAGATCTATTTGCCTCCCACCTCAACCATCATCTACAAAAATTCTGTTCAAGGACATATCATCCACAAGCTTGGAAAATAGATGCTCTTTCATTCAACTGGAACTTCCTAAAAATCTATGTATTCCCACCTCTGCCACTGATGACCACAGTATTACTAAAGATCAAAGCAGAGAGGCCCAAGGGGATCATAATAGCTCCAGACTGGCCAAGACAACACTGGTATCCACTACTATGGAGCATATGTCACAACAAAAAGTGGACCCTTCCCCAATGGCCCCTACTTTTGACTCAACACAACTTCAAAACAGTGCATCCAAACCTTCAGACGCTGCAGCTAACAGCCTGGGAGATCCCATGTATAACCTCAATCTATCTCTTTCCAAGGAAGTTCAGCGGATATTAACAGAAGCTCGAAGACCATCTACCAGAAAGGTTTACTTAGCAAAATGGAAGAGATTCAGCATTTGGAATACCAGCAAGGGACATGATGCATCATTATTGAACATCCCACTCATCCTGGAATATTTGGCAGATATGCTACAGAATGGACTCTCATATTCTTCCATAAAGATACATGCTTCAGCTATCTCAGCTAGATATAACACTGATCCGCCTGTGTTTTCACATCCTTTGTTAAGGCAATTCCTCAGGGAATCAAGAACATTAAGCCACCAAGAAAGGCTCCAGTGCCAGCTTGGGACCTCAACTTTGTCCTAGAAAAACTGACTCTACCTCCCTTTGAGCCAGCAGCTTCAGTGGACTTACAATTTCTCTCATGGAAGACAGCTTTCCTGTTGGCAATTACCTCAGCAAGAAGGGTTTCGGAACTACAGGCCCTAATGGCAATACCACCGTTCATAATCTTTCACAGAGACAGGGTCTCCTTAAGAACCAACCCTACTTTTATGCCAAAGGTGGTATCCAGGGTTTCTTTAAATCAAGCTATTCACCTGCCTACTTTCTTCCCCAATCCTGAGAGCAAAGGGGAAAGACTGTTGCATACCTTGGACATTCACAGACAACTTCGCTACTACCTGGACACAGAACCAAGACCAGCAGGAAGTCTGATCAGCTTTTTGTAGCCTACGCCCCTGGGGTACAAGGAAAAGCAATTTCCAAACAGACTATTTCAAAATGGATTGGACATTGCATCAGATTTTGTTATTCCTTCCATGGGAAGAATGTTCCAGCCAATGTCAGACCATACTCCACCAGAGCTACAGCCACCTCTACAGCATTCTTAAGAGGGTTGCCTACAAAAGACATTCTAGAAGCTGCTACATGGAGCTCCGTGCATACATTCTCCAAACACTACAATCTCCCTTTATACTCCAGATCCAGAGCAGGCTTTGCTTCAGCAGTCCTGCAGGGTTTGATTGCCACACCATCTCTTTCCTAGAGCATTCCTCCTCCCCCAGCTAAGCTATGGTATTCAACCCATATGTTATGACTGCAGTTGCATTCTTGAAGGACATAGTACAGTTTTGTACCTACCATAAATGTAGATGTCCGATAGATATGCAACTGCAGTCATTTTCCCTCCCTCCATACCCCTCTATGCCTTGGGTCCACTCCTATCCCTGTTTCTCTTAGCTGGGGATATCTGTTGTGGTGTATCTGTTTATTGCTTACTTATTTGTCTGGAATCCTGTTTTTGTCTTCCAATTTGATTACAGCCTTCCTTGGAGGGCACCTGGCATCTGGGGCAAGAAACACTGAAGAAAATGGCGTCGGCTGATGCTTATATACTCCAGCCGCTCTGACGTCGGAGAGAAATGCGACATCAGCCGACGTCGGACCCAGACTTTGGAATCCAGCCGACCGAGGGCTGCCTGAGGCAGGACAACCCATATGTTATGACTGCAGTTGCATATCTATCGGACATCTACATTTATGGTAGGTACAAAACTGTACTTTCCTGATTCTCACCAGTTCCTTTATAAAAGCCCTTCTGCTGACCCAGAAACTATTTCTCAGGGTCCCAAGGGGATTAAGGCCTCTACTGCTAAAAACCCTTTACCTTCAGAGAGAGATTCCAGAGCATTGGAAAGGTGGGGGGAAAAGGTGTATACATCAGCCACTTTAGCCATGCGGGCATTAAACTGTCAATTTCATATGTTAAAGTACCAGCAGTTCTTGCTATCTCAGCTGAAAAGCAAAATGACACAAACAGAACAACCTGATTTGAAAGAGTTGCAGGATTTGTTGCATGGAGCAGAACAAGTGGGGAAGCATACCTTACAGTGTGGTTTTGATGTTTTAGAGGCCTCATGCAGAGCTGCTGTCACAGGGTCTGTCATATGTAGACACGCTTGGCTCAAAGAACAAACCTTACCAGATCATGTCAAAGCAAAATTATTAGATGCACCACTACAAAAAGATGTACTGTTCGGTATTAAAGCTGAGGAGGTACTAAAGAAAATGGAGGAAAAAGCTAAATCTATGCAAACAGTTAAAGATTTCTTGCAGGTGCAGCCTCCACGCTTCAGCAGAAACTGGCCTTCAAAAAATTGGTCCTTTCCAGCCACGGACAGACCCCAAAGGGGTAGATACAGACTCCCAAGGGGTAGAGGACAACCTCAAGGATCTTACAGAGCAAGGCAATGGCAATCACCAGCCCCTAGAGGTGGAGAAGACAGAACACAGTCATTTAGAAAGCAGACACAATGACTTTCCCCTTTGCCTGCCAGACAAAGCTATAATGGCAGCACCTTTGGGCGGAAAACTGGCCTTATTTTCAAAAAACTGGCACATTGTTACAAAGGACAAATGGATTCTGGATATTCTAGACAGAGGCTACAGATTCCACTTTCTCACCCTTCCAAAGATGAGGGGCGTGCCAAACCTGCCACAAAATCAATGGGCAGAGGCACAAAAACAAATTTCTGCTCTCATGGATATGAAAGCAATTCAAGAGGTACCTGCAAAAGAACAAGGTCAAGGATTTTATTCAAGACTATTCCTGGTACCAAGAAAGGACAAAGACTGGAGACCCATCTTAGACCTATCTATTCTAAACACATATCTAGAGGTGCCAAAATTCAAGATGCTCACATTACAGCAGCTTCTTCCCATGCTGGGCAAGGAGTCTTGGCTGGTAACGTTGGACCTCAAGGTGGCATACCTGCATGTCCCTATCAGACAAGATTGCAGAAGGTACCTCAGATTTATTGCAGGTTCAACCCATTATCAATTCTGTGCATTGCCCTTTGGCTTATCTACTGCACCCAGAGTGTTTACGAAATGCCTGGCATCAGTAATTGCTTTCTGCAGACAACGAGGAATACAAATCTACCCATATCTGGACGACTGCCTGATCCAAGCGGACAGCAAGGACATCCTGTTGCAACATCTGGCGTTTGTAATAAAACTGTTAAATTGCCTGGGGTACACAGTAAACAAAAAGAAATCAAAGCTAATACCCTCTCAACAGATAATTTTCCTGGATGCCAGCTTAAATACAACGGCCTAGATGGCTTACATCACGCCAGACAAACAAGGGCAACTGTCTCAATACTTCAACAAAATGGCAACTTTAACCAGGCTAACTGCAAGGAAAATCCTGCAGGCTCTGGGGTTCATGGCATCTTGCATTCTACTAATACCATTTGCAAAGCTGCATATGAGGAAACTACAGTGGTGGCTAAAAAACTTATGGTCTCAACACAGACACAGCTTGGAAACAATTTTACCACTCATTCCATGCCTTCAGAAGGAATTTTTGTGGTGGGCTCAAGCATGCCAAAGAAACACGGGTCTCCCTTTCTGTATACCACAAGCAAGGCAAGTCATTACAACAGACGCCTCAGACTACGCATGGGGAACGCACATGGCAGACCAGTGCATTCAGGGAAAATGGTCCCAAAAACAGATACACCTACACATCAACCAAAAGGAGATGCTAGCTGTGCAAAATGCTCTTATGAATTTCAAGGACCTACTGCAACCAGGCCAGCTATTGATAAGAACAGACAACACCACAGTCATGTGGTACATAAACAAACAGGGAGGGACGCATTCATACCCCCTATGCAGGCAAGCTATGACCCTGTGGAACACAGCATTGGAATGGCAAGTTCAACTACAGGCACAATTCCTGCCAGGCAAGGAAAGCACTCTGGCAGACAACTTAAGCAGAAATATGACAGACCCTCATGAATGGAAGTTGCATTCTCAAGTCTTCTCAAAGATATCTCAAGCATGGGGACAGCCAGACATAGATCTATTTGCCTCCCACAGCAATTACCAGTTGAAAAAATTCTGCTCAAGGACCTATCATCCACAGGCCTGGAAAGTGGACGCATTATCTTTCAGTTGGACAGCATTGACAGTCTACGCCTTCCCGCCTCTACCTCTACTGACCAAAGTCCTATTAAAAACCAGAGCAGAGAGGCCAAAAATGATTCTCATTGCTCCAGACTGGCCACGACAGCACTGGTATCCTCTCCTAAAGAACCTGTCATACTCACCACCATGGATCCTACCTCAAGTCCCTCTTCTGTTGTCACAGCACAACTACAAGATCCTTCACAGCCAGCTCAGAACTCTAAATTTAGCTGCATGGAAAATACCTTAATTTGCCAGAAGGCTCTCCTCTCCAAGGAGGTACGTCATCTTGGAGGCCAGGAGACCCTCTACTAGAAAAACCTACTCCGCCAAATGGAAACGATTTTGCTCCTGGAATCAAGCAAAGGGCCAGAATCCTTGGGTAATAAATATACCACAGATTTTACAGTACCTAGCTGAGATGTTAAACAGTGGCCTTTCCTTCTCTTCCATCAAGATCCACGCTTCAGCAATTTCAGCACAATACAATACGGATCCTCCTTTATTCTCACATCCTCTGTTAAGGCAGTTCCTCAGAGGGGCAAAAAATATAAACCCCCCACGGAAACCACCAGCTCCAGCTTGGGTCCTCAACCAGATTGGAGAAGCTGACACTGCCTCCTTTTGAGCCGGCCTCTTCAGCAGAGTTACAATACTTGTCGTGGAAAACAGCTTTGCTTCTGGCTATTACCTCAGCACGCAGGGTTTCGGAACTACAGGCCCTCATGGCTGTGAAACCATTCATCATTTTCCATCAGGACAGGGTTTCCTTACGAACCAACCCTACCTTCATGCCAAAGGTAGTATCCAGTGTGGCTTTGAATCAGACTATTCATTTACCTACCTTTTATCCAAATCCCCAGAACAAAGGGGAGAGGCTACTCCACTCCTTGGACATTCACAGGCAACTTCATTATTACTTGGACAGAACAAAGTCATTCAGGAAATCTGAGCAGCTCTTTGTGTCCTATGCTACAGGTGCTCAAGGAAAGGCCATTTCCAAACAGACTATTTCAAAATGGATAGCCCACTGCACACGCTTTTGTTATTCATTTCTTGGAGAATCAGTGCCTGTATACATCAGATCCCACTCCACCAGGGCTACAGCTACCTCAGCAGCTTTCCTCAGGGGGGTCCCTACCAAGGACATTCTGGAAGCAGCTACTTGGAGTTCAGTGCACACTTTCACCAAACACTACCACCTTCCACTATACTCAAAATCTAGAGCAGGCTTTGCCATAGCAGTCCTGCAGGGCATTCTAGCCCCTCCTAACTCCGCTTAGTACCAGCCACCCTTACTTAGCTTTGGGATTCTACCCGTGTGTGATGACTGCAGCTGTATGCACGAAGAACATAGTACAGTTTTGTACCTACCATAAATGTAGATGTTAGAGTGCGCATACAGCTGCAGTCCAGGTTACCCTCCCTCCATCCCCTCATAGGACAGAGCTTATGACAAACACCTTTAGCATACAACCTATTTGGGGTATTCCTATATGGTGTATTTGCTTGCAACTATTGTTTTGATTTATCTACTTATGTATGTTTGCATAACATCATGTATTGCCTTCCTTTCTGGGGGCACCTGACATCTGGGGCAAGAAAAACTGAAGAAAATGGCGTTGGCTGCCTCTTTTATACCCCTGCCGCACTGACGTCAGGGAAGAAGCGACGACAACCGACGCCGGACCTAGACTTTGGAATTCGGCCAACCGAGGACCCGCCTGACGGCACATAACCCAAGTGTGATGACTGCAGCTGTATGCGCACTCGAACATCTACATTTATGGTAGGTACAAAACTGTACTTCCCAGGGATACAGATTTCATTTCCACATGTTGCCAACACCAAACAGGTGGCCAGACCTGCCCCGAAATCAGTGGGCAGAGGCTCAAAAACAAGTACTTTCCCTCTTAAACATGGGAGCTATTCAACCGGTACCAGAAGAGGAAAAGGGACAAGGTTTCTATTCCAGGCTTTTCCTAGTGCCCAGAAAAGACAAATTCTGGACCTGCCTACTCTAAACACCTTTCTGGACATTCCAAAATTCAAGATGCTGACTCTTCACCAGTTACTTCCTATGCTAGACAAAGATGCCTGGTTGGCAAGCCTAGATTTAAAAGAAGCCTACCTGCATATCCCAATCAGGGAATCTTGCAGAAGATGCCTACGCTTCAAAGCAGGCTACTTGCATTATCAGTTCTCTGCACTGCCCTTTGGCTTGTCTACTGCGCCCAGGGTATTCACAAAGTGCCTAGCTCCAGTAATTGCATTTTGCAGGCAAAGAAATATTCAAATATATCCATACCTGGACGATTGTCTAATTCAGGCAGAAAACCAGGCCATACTTCTAAATCTGGCGTTTGTAAAAAGGGTTCTAACTTCTTTGGGGTACACCATAAATGAAAAGAAATCACAACTGGTACCCTGTCAACGGATTACATTCCTGGGTGCAAGCTTGAATACAGCTGCCCAGATGTCTTTCCTCACACCAGAAAAGCAAATTAATTTGGTAACTTACTCCAAACAAGTGGCCACAAAAACCCTGCTTTCTGCAAGACAAATACTGCAAGCCTTGGGGTTCATGGCCTCCTGCATTCTTCTAATTCCATATGCAAGACTGCATATGAGGAAACTTCAGTGGTACTTAAAATGTCTATGGAGTCAACATTGTCACAGCCTGGAAACAATGATTCCTATTATACCTTGCCTATGCCTGGAGTTCCTATGGTGGGCAGAGGCCTGCCACCAAAACAAGGGAATTCCATTCACAGTACCCCCTGCTGCCCAAACCCTAACTACAGACACATCATACTATGCTTGGTGGGCTCACCTGGCAGGGAAGTGCATTCAGGGCAAATGGAACACAAATCAAATGCACCTACATATCAATCAAAAAAATGTTAGCTGTACAGAATGCTCTGACAGCCTTCAAGGACTACATTCTTCCAGGACAACTAATGGTAAAGACGGTCAACACCACATTTATGTGGTACATAAGCAAGCAGGGGGGTACACATTCGTAGTCTCTCTGCAGACTAGCCATGGCATTGTAGAACATGGCCTTGAGCTCCAAAGTGCACTTACAAGCTCAATTCCTGCCAGGAAAATTGAATACACTGGCAGACGAGCTAAGCAGAAATCTCATGGACCCACACGAGTGGAAACTGGAACCACAAATTTTCAGCATGTTGACAAGCAAATGGGGGAGCCCAGACATAGATCTATTTGCCTCTCCCCCGAACTACCAATTGGACCAATTTTGCCCAAGGACTCCTCACAAACAAGCCTGGAAAGTGGATGCTCTGTCCTTCAGCTGGAAAAAACCTATCAGTCTATGCTCTCCCCCTCTGCCTCTGCTCTCCAAAGTACTACTAATAGTCAAACAGGACAAATCAAGGATGATTTTGATTGCTCCAGATTGGCTGCGCCGACACTGGTACCCCATCCTGCGCAGTGTGTCATGGTTATTTCCATGGCACCTGCCTCAGACTCCTTCCCTGCTGTCTCAGCAGGAGAACCATATTCTGCACCCTCAGCTTCTAACACTGAACCTTGCAGCCTGGCTAATTACTTAATCTCTCTTTTACCATCCCTCAGCAAACCTGTGATGGAAGGCCTAGTACTAGAAAATCTTATGGTGAAAAAAGGGGAAAAGATTCTGTGCTTGGAACCAATCTCAAGGGATGGAGCACAGCAACACCCAGTTTACCTCAGATTTTACAATACTTAATTGAGATGCTTCACAAGGGCCTGTTTTTTTCTCCATTAAAATCCACGCCTCAGCCATTTCAGCTCATTATAACACAGAACGTCCCCTCTTCTCTCATCCACTGCTCAAGCAGTTCCTCAGAGAGGCCAAAAATTTGAGACCACACAGGAGAGCTCCAACCCCAGCCTGGGACCTTAACTTTGTTTTGGAGAAACTCACTGTAACTCCTTTTGAGCCAGCTGCTACTGCAGACTTAAAATTTCTTTCTTGGAAAACAGCTTTCCTTTTAGCAATAACTTCAGCTAGAAGGGTATCTGAATTACAGGTCCTTATGGCAGTGGAGGCTTTCATCATCTTTCATGCGGACAGGGTGTCCCTCAGAAACAATCCATCCTTCATGCCCAAGGTGGTATCCAGTGTGGCTCTTAATCAGTCCATTAATTTGCCAACCTTCTTTCCCAATCCACAGAATAAAGGGGCATGAATACTGCATTCCTTAAATGTGCCCAGACAACTTAGATTCTACTTAGACAGGACTAAACCTCAAAGGAAATCTGGACAACTGCTGGTGGCATTTGCTGCATTGGCAGAGGGGAAGGCTATTTCAAAGCAAACCATTTCCAAATGGATAAGCCATTGCATTCATTTCTGCTATAAGCGCCATGGAAAACCTATCCCCCAGGGGATCAGACCTTACTCCACCAGGGCTGCATATACCTCTACAGCCTTTCTCAGAGGCGTCCCTACCAGGGACATTCTAGAAGCTGTTACCTGGAGTTCTGTACATACTTTCACCAAGCATTACCGTTTGCCAATTTTCTCTAAATCCAGAGCTGGCTTTGCCACTGCAGTCTTGCAGGGCCTTATAGCTGGCCCTAATGCTATCTAAATTCCTCCTCCCAACCATAGCTTTGGGAATTTACCCAAATGTAATGACTGCAACAGTGAAACTTGAAGAACATAGTACAGTTGTGTACACTTACCATAAATGTAGATGTTTGAGTGTATTCACTGTTGCAGTCCTGGTTACCCTCCGTCCAGCCCCTAACTTCTTTTGACTATACCTCTACTTTCCTTTACTATGCTTAAAAGCCTTTTTGGTGTATTTGCTTTTTTGTTGAGGTATATCTTTGTACTTTTATATTTAATTGCTTCCCATTGGGGGGCACCTGACATCTGGGGCAAGAAAAAACTGATGTAATGGCGTCGGCTGCATGTTTTATACCCCAGACGAAGTGACATCATGGAAGAAGGGACAGCAACCGAAGCAGGACCCAAGACTTTGTTAATCAGGCCAACTGAGGCTACCTGCAAGCAGATAACCCAAATGTAATGACTGCAACAGTGAATACACTCGAACATCTACATTTATGGTAAGTGTACACAAGTGTACTTTCTGAGCTGTGATCTGTCCTGTTTGGCATCCACTTTTCTGAAGTAAAAGCCAGTGGAAAATGGCTCTGCCTAAATTTCCACATGACTGCAAGCTGGGAACATTCATTGAATCTCAGAGTGACTTAGCCATCTTGCAGGAGCGTTTCTCCCAAATAAATTGTGCCAAAATCATGGACTGAAACAAATGCCAAAAAATGTATTGTTGTATCCTTTGGGAAGTCATCCAACCCCAGGGAAATGCCACATTGACAATACGCCCCTAAGAGTTGACCCAGTTGTTCAGGGTTGGGAACTTATGTGGCAGTGATCTAACTTTGCCCCAACATGTGCCATTGTTGTAAGAAAGTCCTTCTATATTGCACAGCTTATAAAGAAAGGTATTGTCGGAGCCGTAGCTGGCCCTAGACTACTAATCAGAAGGTGTCAGCTGGATAAGTTACCTATGATATGCCAAAACATGTTTGGGTGAGAGCAGTGGTTTAGTGAGATATGTTATTACTGATTTTACACCAGCTTGTGGCATTTTTCAAACAGATATTTTAGACAATATTTTGCCTTTGTCACTTGTGTCTGATTCTAATCAGAGGGATGGTTCAGTGTGGTAAAAGTTATTACTTTTGCACAAATTCTTACATGGATCAACCTGATAGTTTAGATATTTGTGACTTTGTGTGTCTGATTTTAATCAGTTGATGACTCGGTGAGATAAATGTTATGACTTGTACACCTATTCTGGCATGGAGCAACCATATATTTTGGACAATATTTCTTTGTCAGTCCTGTGTAAAATTTAGGTGAGAGGAAGGGTTCAGTAATATATAAGTAATATATAACCTTTTACCGAATTGCTCTGGTCTTTTCCTGATAGATGGTATTGACTCAGTCTTACATTACACCTGCACCAGGAATGTAATGAATGTTTGCTGAAAAGGTTATGTGCAGCAATTATTACCTTGTATGAGCATGCAGAACCTTGCATTAATGAAATGCAAGTCATTATCACATTATTAATTTACAATATGTGCACAGTGCAACACTGAGTCATTATCACTTGTCAGGTAAAACAGTACTGTCCACATTACTAAAAATCTTTAACACATTGCAAACAAAGGTATGGGACACTGCAGATGCCTTGAAGTGCTACTAATAATTGTCATATTTTGTTGTCAAGTCTGCTAGGGAACTTGTCAACATGCTGAGTAAAACCTCATTTTAAGGTGGTAAAATAACTATCAGTATGCCGTACGCATGTACAGATATCACACTTTGACTTAGGTTATGAAAGTTAAAATATGTTTTCATAGTTTGGTAAATAACTTTGCTAGGGAGCAATTTATTGTGCTAAGTACTACCTCATTTTGAAGACAGTATCAGTAAAACAACTGTGTCTGTATGCTATACACATGTACAGATGTGACAGTTTGTTTAGGACTCATTCTGGAAAATAACTTTGCTAGGGAACATGTAAATGTGCCATGTGATACCTCATTTTGAAGACAATGTTAGTCCTTGCAACATGATAAAACAACTGTGCCTGTATGCAGTACACGTGTACAAATATCAGAGTTTTTTTTAGGACTAAGATTATGAAAATTATGAATTTTTCTCATATTTTGGTAAATAACTTTGCAAGGGAGCATGTCAATCTGCTAAATAATACCTCATTTTGAAGACAGTATTAATAGTTACAACATGATAAAATAAGTGTGTCTGTACGTTGTACACTTGTACAGATATCAAAGTTTGTTTAGCACCTAGGTTATGGAAATTATTTTTGTCATATTTTGGTAAATAAATTTGCAAGTGAGCATGTCACTGTCCCAAGTAATACCTCATTTTGAAGACAGTATTTCTTCCTTACAATATGGTAAAAGAACTGTGTATGTTGTACACGGGTACAGATATCATACATTTCCAATATTTCTCATTATTTTGCCCATATCTTTGCAAGGGAGCATGGTGATGCATCATTTTGAAGCTGACATTGAGCCACACAACTGGTACACTGATATGTAGTCTCTGTTACAGGTGACGAGATATTATGCTTTGTTTATTTATCAATTATGAGAAATATAATATGATTCATGTTTCTGTGAATATCTCCATAAAGGAGCATCATACAGTAATGTTTAAGGTATCATTTTAACGCTGACATTCATACAAACAAATTAATTACAATTGTATGGGTCTATGTGGTACATTCACCAAGATATTGTGCTTTGTGTTTCCAAAAAGGTAAAAAATATGCACAATATCAGCATTCCTTGGCAAATATTTAATGACTTGGATATGCACTATCAACATTTACACAGTTGGAAAGGTCAGTGTCTGCTGAACAACTTTCGCATTTACATTTTTAGTCTGGCTCTTATGGTTAAAGAGTTATGAACATTTGTTTTCTGTATGGTATTACAAATGGATTTTCTGAAAATGAGCTCAGGCTGCACTGTTGTTCCTGTGGTGGAAGTAAGCAAGCAGCATTTCATAGACAAGCTGCAAACCATCACATCAGATTGGTGGGTCCTAAAAATCATTTCCCAAGGATACAGATTTTCTTTCAAGGAGAACCCAAGATTGTCAGGCTATCCAGACATACCAGCAAATCAGAGGGCGGAGGCTCTCTGCCAAATTCAAAAACTCTGTGCTCAAGACACATTGGAGCCAGTACCAGAGGAACAAGTGGGGAAAAGGGTTTTATTCAGGGTTGTTCCTAGTACCCAGAAAAGAGGGCACCTAGCACCCTATTCTAGATCTATCCACATTAAACCTGTCCCTCGTAGTGCCAAAATGCTAACACTTCAAAAACTCTTGCTAATGGTGACGCCAAATACTTGGCTAGTGACTCTAGATCTGAAAGATGCCTACCTCCATATCCCCATAAGGGAGTCCTCCAGAAGTTTCCTGCACTTCAGAGCAGGCTCAGAACACTTTCTATTCTCTGCTCTGCCCTTTGGCTTATCTGCTGCTTTCAGAGTCTTCACCAAATGCCTGGCTCCTGTCATTGCCTTTTGCAGACGGAAGAATATACAGATTTACCCTTGTCTGGACGACTGTTTCATTCAGGTGGACAACAGGGAGAAACTCCTGCAGGATCTCATTTTTGTCTAAACCCTTCTAACCTCCCTGGGATTTGCCATCAACAAGGAAAAATCCCAGTTCTAGCCCACAAGACGGATAACCTTCTTGGGAACTCTCCTGGACACATCCACCCAAAGAGCCTTCCCCTCTCCAGAAAAACAGAGCATTCTCCCCCTCTACTTTTCCCAGTTAGCTCACAGGATTCACCTCACAGCAAGGACGTTTTTGCAAGCACTAGGGTACATGGCATCCTGTTGGTACCCTTCGCCAGGCTACACATGAGAAAACTGCAATGGTACCCAAGAAACCTATGGTGCCAACATTCTCAGTCACTGGAACTACAGCTATCTCTGATTCCCTGCTTAAGGAAGGAATTCCTATGGTGGGCAGAAGTCTGTACCCTGAACAGGGGTCTACCATTTATTACCCTTCCCCATGGCTAAACCATCACCACAGATGTCTCGGACACGGCCTGGGGGGCTCACTTAGGAGACATATGTACTCATGGCACCTGGGATCAGAGGGATCTAGCCCTCCAGATTAACTTGAAGGAAATGATGGTGGTACACAATGCTATAACAGCTTATAAGGCCCACCTCCGACCAGGGGTGCTGTTGATCAAAACAGACAGCACCACAGTCATGTGGTACATCATCAAGCAGGGGGGAACTCACTCCTACCCCCTTTGTCATCTAGCCAACTAACTCAATGTTGGGACTACATCTGATAGCCCAGTACATCCCAGGGGAGCACAACACCCTAGCAGACCACCTCAGCAGAAGTGTCCTGAACCCACACGAATGACAGCTACAAAAGGAGACCTTCCTCAGCATCATACGCCTCTGGGGGATGCTGGAGGTAGACCTCTTTGCAGCTGTAGAAAACAGACGGTTGACCAGGTTCCACCCATGAGCTTGGAAAGGTGGATGCTCTCTCCTTCCACTGGGAGAACCTGTTTGTTTACACCTTCCCAATGATTCTCAGGGTACTTCTAAAGATCAAGGAGGAAGGACGAGCTATCCTCATTGCCCCGAACTAGCCCAGGGAGCACTGGTACCCCTTACTCCTCAGCCTGACCAAGGAGCTGCCCATGAGCCTGCCTCTCACAGAAAAACTGCTAACCTAAGAGAAAGAGTCAGTACTGCATCCAAATCTTCAAACACTCAGCCTGTCCGCATGGTTTATACCCCAGAGGCAGATATCAGGCCACCTCTGAGCAAGCAGGTTCTGGATATCATTAAGGAGGCCAGGAGACCCAGCACCCAGAAATCTTACTCTGCAAAATGGAAAAGATTTATTGCCTGGTGCCAAGCTAAGGGTACAAGCAGCTCCCATGCCACTCTCACTTTTTGGTTCTAGATTACCTGGCGGAGCTCGTGCAAAAGGGATTGTCATACTCCTCCATCAAGCTTCATGCCTCGGCTATCTCTGCTTATTCCTCTTAAGAACAACCCTTGTTCTCCTACCCCCTGTTAAAACAATTCCTTAGAGGGGGTGTCACACATCGGACCACCTAGGCCACCCACTCCTGTGTGGGACCTGAACTATGTTCTGGAAAAATTTACTTTACCTCCTTTTGAGCCTGCTGCTTCATCAGAAATGAAGCACCTCTTGGAAGACTGCCTTCCTGCTGGTCATAACCTCAGCTGCAGGCCCTCATGGCCATTGAACCTTTCATTTTCTTCCATGCAGACAGTGTGTCTCTTAGAATCAATCCCTCCTTTATGCCTAAGGTGGCATCTGATGTGACCCTTAATCAGGCTGTCCATCTCCCTACCTTCTTTCCAAGCCCACAAAATAGGGGGGAAAGGATCCTACATACATTAGATGTGCACAGACAGCTTGGATACTATCTGGATAGGACCAGGTCTTTCAGAAAGACTGACCAGCTGATGGTCAACTTCACCCCAGGGGCATCCTGTATCCAAGTAGACCATTTGTAAATAGATATCACACTGCATCCATTTCTTCTACTCCTCCCATGGGAAAATACTGCCCAATCCTGTCCGTAGCCATTCCACTAGGGCAGCATCAGCTTCCACTGCCTTCCTCAAAAGCATCCCTACCATGCCATCTGGTCATTTGTTCACACCTTCACAAGACACTACCAGCTGCCTCTTTACTCCAAATCTCGGGCAGGCTTTGCTTCTGAAGTCCTGCAGGATATAGTGACTTCCACTTAGAGCAGTGCAAGCTTATTCTCCGACTCCTTCCCTTCTTTCCTTCCACCCTACCTTTCAGCTTTGGGAGTCTTCCCACACATGATGACTGAAACGGTGAAACACAAAGAACATAATACATTTGTGTACACTTACCGTAAATGTAGATGTTCGAGTGTATTCACTGTTGCAATCCTGTTTCCCTTCCTCCTTTTTTGTTTCCTGCATACCTAATTATACCTAATGGCATACCCCAGGTTGGCCTTCTTCAGGCCTTCTGGGCAGAGCTCCTATAGGTTGCGGGCAAGAAAAACTGTTGTAATGGTGTCTGCTGACTCCTTTTATAGCCCTGATGACTTGACATCAGTCTCAGGTTTTACTCTGGTATTTGGGCCAGCCGAGGGCCACCCAGCAGGGATAAACCCACAAGTGATGACTGCAACAGTGAATACATTCAAACATCTACATTTATGGTAAGTGTACACAACTGTACTTTAGTACATTCATGGAAGTTTGCCAGTTCTGTCTGCATGTGTTTTGTGGATCTCGAGATGGCATATAACTGTTTACTTAAAATGTTTTACAGATGCAGTAACAGTACAGAGTTACAGAATTGCTGCTGTATACCAGCAGCTCATGTGTTTATGAAGTGAGACTTGTTTCCAGATGTTTAACATGAAGTTGAATACATTCCCATTGCATGTAAGACTCTACCATGAGTGCATCCTGTATGTCGTCCTGTTTCCTATTTTCTTGAACAGGAGATCAGGCTGCAGCCAAGATTTGGAGAGTATCCAATTTGGGAATGTTACAGCTGCTTGTCTGTTTGCAGATGGTGATGCTTTCTGGGCCTCAAGTGACTGTGATCTCTGGTGTGCATTGTACTGGTTTGCTGCTGAGAATGAAGCAATTGGATGAGCGTCATTACTTCCAAATCAGAGGTCATAGTTCTTACTCGGATGAAAATGGATTTCCTATACTGTTGTGGAGGGAAAAGCCACATCAAGTGGAGGTAATTGGAAGTATCTTGGAGCTCCTTTTATGAATTAAAGTAGAGGTGATTAAGAGATGGACCAGTGGATGGATGTAGCACTTGCAATACTGCAGATGTTGTGTGGGATTCTGGTGGCAAAACAGGAAAAACGTCTTAGGATAAAGCTCATAGTTTACCAGTTAGAGTCCTTATCCCAGTCTATGGTCATGAGCTTTGGATAGTGACCAGAAGGATTAGATTGCATGTACATGTGATAGAACTGACATTCCTTCACAGAGTTGCTAAGCTCATTTTCCATAACAGACTGATGAGGTAGGTAGCCAGGAAGATCTTGGAGCAGGGCTTCTGCTTCTCTGGTTAGACAGAAGCCACTTGAGATGTGGGCATGTAGTGAAGATATACCCTTATCTCCTAAGAAGATTTTTCCAGGCACAGTCCACTGAGAGTAGGCCACATGACAGACCCCTGACATAGTGTATAAATTCCATCTCTCATCTGGCCTTAAATGCCTGGATATTCCCCTGGCTGAGCTAAGGGCTGTCACTTGAGATTGAGAAGTCTGGCTTGTCCTTCTCATCTTAGTACCTGTGTGACACTCACCAGGGCAAGAGGTTTAGAAAATGGAAGGATGGATCAGATTAATTTCTTCTTGTGAAAATGTATTTTTCAGTCCTGTTCTTCCAGTTGTCTTTTGAGTTTCAAATCTATTTCTTCGCCGATTCTCTTCCTAGAGTCTTTCCATTTACCAGACTGTTATGGTAGTGTATATTATTTATCCCTCTTCGAGCAACTGGGTTTTTGTCACATCATTAAAAACTACAATAAAGGTTACAGTGAGTAATGCTCTACATCTCTCTTTTCAGACTGGGCAAACAGTAGATGTTATATAGTCCAGTCTCACCTACACTCTTACCCGTGGGTTTGGAGCCAAACCTCGGATCCGACTCGGCCATACTCTAGCTCGAAGTCTTTCAGTTGGCTGGGCTAAGAGGTATCCCATGCTGCACTGCTCCCTTTCCCTAGATCTCGTTTGCCGCTTGTAAAGCTCAGACGTGGTCTCGCTCTTGGCTGTGGCTTATGTATAACTTTTTGTCTTCTTTAACTAAAAATTTGCTCCAAAAGCTATTTTCATAGCTAGGTGTGTGTGTTGTTGGTTTTTGTAAGCTGTTTTGTGCGGCCTTTTGTGGTTTTTGTCTTACTTTGTCTGGTATCCCGTCCACTATCTCCCAACGGGCTAGGCCCATTTTCAGTTAGAGGACCTAGTCCTCTCTTGGTTATCTGTTTTCCCTTATGTGCTCGTTTTTTGTGTTTAGGTACTTATCCCCTCCGGGCTAGGGCTGTTTAAGTTAGAGGACCTAGTTCTTCCCCTTGTTTTTCCTGTCAGGACCGTTTGAGTTAGAGGTCCTTGTGTGGTGTCTGTAGTTTATTAGATTCTAGTTCCCTTGCTTGTTGCTAATATTAGTTCTACTGTTGTGTTGTGTCTAGTATCCTGTCGACCATATCTAAGGATACAAAAGAATATAAGCCTTCGGGTTTTAAGAAATGTAAATGTGGGTACAAGATGTCGATTACTGTTGGGCACTCTGTGTGTGTTTATTGTTTGGGGGCTATACACCTTCAGGAGTCTTGTGTGTTCTGTCACGCATTCAGCCTTCGTGTTCTTCAAGAAAGGAAGAACAAAATTCTGAAGGGACTACTGAAACCCTCTTTCGAGGAAAATTTGGAGAGGTCTTCTAGTGCTAAGTCCTCTCCCTCTAAAATTTTATTTATTTTTATTTTTATTTTACATTTGTTGACTGGGATAGTCCGACTGGATGATGTCCATTTTCAGCGGAGGCCCGGGGAGAAAAGCTCCAAGGGTAAGCAGATACAGCATTACATAATACCAGCATTACATATTACAAACAGACTATTTACAGAGATTACATAAGCAAGCAAGTTAAACAAATTCCACAGGTTACAGTTAATCCTGAGCACAAGTCAGGATTAAATTAAATTGCACAGTAAACTGGTTAACAGATTTTTACACATTCTACAGAGAGTTAGCCAGGCTTGATACATTGACATAGCCAGTTAAGTGACAAATGTTGTTTGAGTCGAGTTTTAAATTGATCTAAGGTGGAAAGTAAGGTAATATCAGCTGGAAGAGAGTTCCAGGATCTACTTACAGAGTTTGCAAAGAGAGAATCACCAGCTGTGTTATTAATTTTGCTAGTCTGAATTAGTAGTTTGTTAGAGGATTGAAGCGGTCTAGGATTGTTATAGGGGGTGATAATATTTTTAAGTGCAGGAGTATTGTCCGGATTATAGAGGATTTTATAGGCCATAATCAGTTGGTTATACTGGATTAGGCTGGGTAGTTCAAGCCACCCAAGCTGATTTAGATTGATGCAATGATGTGTCCTAAAAGGCAGCCCAGTGGCAAACCTGGCAATGTGGTTGTAGCAAATGAAGAGTTTAAGGACAAGCTTGTTTAAATTCGAGAGTAGAGGGGATGCATACAGAAGGGTTGAAAGCAGGTGAGAGCGAGCTATGGCAATTTTAGCTGGAGGGGTTAGGAAGGCTTTTATTCTGTAAAGTGACCCTAGTTTTTTATTGATGGTTTTGATAGTTTGGTTAACATGTAGGTCAAATTTTAGAGTATTGTCTATGATGACACCTAATAGTTTTGTAGATGGGTCAGGGGAGATTTTTGTGCCATCATTTGATTTTATGGTAAAGGTGAAAGCGGTAGACCTACGTGTTGGTGAAAATAACAGCATTTCAGTTTTTTTTTGGATTTAGGATCAGCCGATGTTCAGAAAGCCAGTTTTCTATTGTATTAAAGGTGGTCTGGGTAGCTGACCATAACTCTACTGGAGATGTGGCTGAGCAAGTCAGAGTAGAGTCATCAGCATATTGGATACAGCTGACTTTTGGGATGACAGTATAAAGGTCGTTAATGAAGATGGAGAACAGCAAGGGACCTAGTATAGAGCTTTGTGGTACTCCAAGGGTGTTAGGTAGAAGGTTAGAGAGTTTGTTCTGCCAGAGGACAGCCTGCTGTCGACCATTCATGTAGGATTGAAACCATTGGAGGGCTCCAGTATGTAGACAGAATGTTTGCAGGGTGTGGATTAAAAGTTGATCAACCATATCGAATGCCTTGGAAAGATCTAACAAGAGAGCTGCGGATATATAATTATTGTTGCGATTATGGTTTATGGTGTTGGTAAAGGCTAGGAGGGCTGAAGTACTGCTGTGATGAGGACGGAAGCCATGCTGAGTGTCTGCCATAAGGCGATTCTGGATTAGGTGGTGCATGAGTTGTCTATGAATACATTTTTCCATAATCTTTGCAAGTGGAAAGAGTATAGCTATTGGCCTATAATTGGAGAATTCAGTAGAGCTGCCTCCTTTGTGAAGCGGGATTGCATAGGATATTTTCCAGATGGTGGGAATTTTAGCTTCTACTATGGTTCGATTGATTAGTATTGAGATGGGGTAAGCAATAGCATCAGCTGATTTTTGTAGGTACTCTGCAGGGAGTTGATCAGCAGAAAGTGTAGTGGGTTTTAATTTTTTGATCAAGGTACGGATAAGTGAAGTGGCGACTGGTTGGAAGCTGAACGCGAGTAAGTTTCTACGGGTGCTACTTTCAGGACCAGGGGAGCTAAGAGGTAGTTGGCTAGCTAGGGCTTGAATTGTCTCAGTAAAGAATTGGTTAAAACTATCAGAAACATCTTCAGGGGTTTTATCAATAGTAGCAGCAGGGATTGGGGTTGAAGTTTGTCCAGGATGTAGTAGATTATTTAAACCTGCCCAAAACTTCTGAGGGTTATTTTAATTTACTGTCTGTAAATTACAGCAGTATTGTTTTTTGTCTTGTAAAATTGATTTTTTGGTTTCGTTCCTGGATTGCCTGTATTTAATGTGATCTTGAGGGTCTTTAGAAGAACGCCATAAAGTCCATGCTTTGTTTCTAAGGGTAATTTTGAATTTAGACTCTATAGAAAGCCATGGCGCAGTTTTTGCACTGGTTCTCTTTAAACGAACAGGTGCATGCAAATCAAGGATCTCAAGGAATTTGTTGTTAAAGTATGCTACTGCTTCCTCTAAGGGGAGGTGTTTTAGAATAGACCAATTACATGAGTTTAGTTCTTGTTGGAATTTGGCAGAGTCAAAGTTTTTATTGTTTCTAACCTTTCTGAGTAAAGGTTGTTGGGAATTAATGGTTTTGTGCTTAATTACATATGTGAGAAGGTGATCGCTTAGGCCATTAAGGAGGGTACCAGAGGTGTACAGTTGGGGGTGACTGTTTGAGTACCCAGTCAAGTATACTTTCTTTTTGGTTGGGTTTACCTATCCTGGTAGGGGTGGATATGATTTGTGTAAATGCATGCAGGTTAATATGGGTGGTTGGATTCTGAGGAACAGGTGCCTAAGTTTATGTTAAAGTCTCCAAGTAGTAGGGTTTCTTGGGGGTAGTGACATGATAGCCAGTGCAGGATATCTTCAAATGTAGATATATTGTTACCTGGGGGAATGTACATACCGATGATATTAATGCATTTATTTTTATTAAGTTGCAATTTGGTGGCAAGAATCTCTGAGTTATTAATCTGAGGTGGTTGTATTACATCTATGGTGACATTCAACTCAGATTTATAGAGTACAGCTACCCCACCCCCCTTCCTCAAAGCACGATCCAGCCTGTGTATGTTGTACCCAGGTGGTAACACTTCATTGTCTTTAGTGTTAGGTTTTAACCAGGTTTCAGATAAACAGAGAATCCCAGGGGAGTGGACATCCAGAAGTGCATGCAATTCATGTACCTTGTTATTAATGCTTCTAATATTGAGATGACAGACTAGGAGAGAGTTACTTGGCCTGTTAATTGTAGGTTTGTAGCTTAGATTGCAAGTAGAGGGGGTATGTGTATCTGAAGTGAGTGGACCAGGGTTGGGGTGAATATCACCACCAAGTATTAGGTTGAGTCTGTACTTGGTGATGAACTTCAGGAATTTGTTTATTAGTTTGTGGTAGTGTTTGGATCTAGAGCTAATGTGCCTGGGGTTGAGATGTTGATAGACTGAACAAGATGTTGGATAGGATCTGGTACTGTAAGTATGGTTGAAGGTGGAAGGATTTACAGCTGGGGGATAGTATGGCCTTTTGGGACCTGAAATCCCGTGAGAAACTGGTTTTCATACAAGGTAAGGAGGTATGGTGTGAACAAGAGGGGTAGTAAAGAGGAGTATATCATTATCTGTGATTCAGCTAGTGAGTTAAGGAACTGTTTTACCTGGTGATGCAACACCAGAAGATAGAGTGGTGAGGTAAAGGTACTGGAAGGTGGATTGGAGAATGCCAGATGAAAGCTAATAGGTGCTATTAAAATGTAGGTAGTAGAATGGGGGTGGGTGGAATTATCCCAGATGAAAGCAGATAGGATCTAGAAAGTGGGGGAGTGGCTATAGTACTATAAAATTAGAGGTACTGAGGGCGGGAGGGAATTGGGGGCAGGGAGGGGAGCGAAGAGAGCCCGAGTGTAGCAGGGCTATTGCAGTTTACAAGGTTTCCTAAGGTGTCCTAAAGCTATAAGGCAAGTATTACAGCTCTTAATGTAAGAGTCAATTTACTTCAGTTACAGGGGAAGGAGGCAACCACTCAAGTAGAAACAAAGAGCCCTATGGCTGACCAGTATGGTGACCTGCTTAATTACAAAGCACTGTAAGTGAAAGCTTAACAAATGCTTTTTGTGTGTGCAACATACTCTGTTTAAATGTTGAGAGAAACTGATTGCAGTCCTGTAGACACCGTTTTGTAGGGAACTGTAGAGTTCAACTAGGAAAAGAGAAAAGCAGAGATTCTAGGGTAAGCATGAAGGCAACAATAGGCAGTTATTATATAATAATGCATTCAGAAAGGTTTGTTGGGGGGGGGGGTGGTAAAGTAGCATACTTCAGAATGAAGTAAGATTTATAGCTAAGAAACCTAAGCAAGAGAGCAATGCAGTAAAACACTTGCCAGATTGTAAAGATATACCAGAAAAACTAAATCAATTGTTCACAATTGTACAACTGGAAAATTGCCAGTAAAAGCACTTCAGGTATAGCTAGCCCAAGATATTCAAGTCATAAAAGCACTTCAGTGTGTGTGTGTGCACAATTTAAACATTAAAAAACACATGCAGCAAGGAGGAGCTCTGATTATACACTTTCTCTAGGTACAGGTTCAGTTTAAACACAAATATTACCACAGAAATTCAGTAGAGTCACTAGCTACTTATAGAGCCTCTGAAAAAAAATAGAGCAGTCTGTGCAGAATCAGAATTTAGCAGCAGGTCATTCAGTTACACAAAAAACAGTAAAAGATCCATACAATGAAGAAACTTACACTAAGTCACACCAGGTCAGCCAAGGGGGGGTGGAGAGAGAGGGAAATCCTAAGCACCTAGATTTGAAAATGATGCCTGTACTGAATTGTAGCAGTTTAACCTGTTTGAGGAAAGAGGGGGTGGGGGAAAAGAGAAGACAGTAGGAGTGGTTACAGGGAATATCCTGACTGAATCAAGACACCACACCAGAGATAAGTTGAATGTAAGGGCCTAAAATCTGCACTCAGCACTGTGTTATTTGCACTCAGTACTTTAATTTTAATGTTACTTGCACTCAGCACTGTAATTTCACTTATGTTTAGCAGGAAAGACAGACCAACAGTATACAATTTTGGGAATTTTTACAAGGGTTACTTGTTCAAATGTCAGGCTGTTGCAGTTTACAAGATTTCCTAAGGTGTCCTAAAGCTATAAGGTAAGTATTACAGCTCTTAATGTAAGAGTCAATTTACTTCAGTTACAGGGGAAGGAGGCAACCACTCAAGTAGAAACAAAGAGCCCAATAGCTGACCAATATGGTGACCTGCTTAGTTACAAAGCACTGTAAAAGTAAAAGACAAAACATCCAAAGCAAAGAAACTATCTCCGGCTCCATCTGTATTATCGAGGCCTCTGGAGAAAGTTATTAAGTCTACTGTGGCATCCTCAGCTCCGCTGTCTTCGGTACCAAAGGATGTTTGTGAATTGACAGAACCTACATCAGCTCCCTGCCTCTCGGAGCCGGTCTCCAATATTTAGACCGGTTTCTCCTCCTCACAGGTCTCCTTCTGAGAGGAGGTCTAGATCTCCTACCTTGTCCTCTAGGACACTCTCTGATGTTGATGTGGATAGAGTGGTGCAGAGACTGTTCCAATCACTGGTGCTGGCTAAATTGCTTTCTGCTCCAGCCCAGTCCGGCTCTGGAGCCCATCACCCATGTGTCGTCGATAGATCGTCTGAGCAAATCTCAGCCTTCGGAGCCAGAGTACTCAGTACCGTCTGATGCTTATAAGTCGGCTTCGATGGGTCCAGGACTCATGGTTCCTCTGTCGGACCCGAGGAAGAGGTTTCGGGATGCTCTTCGGCTCTTATCCTCCCTCCCGGTGCTTCGGCTTGGGTGAGTCTGACCCTTGCTTCGGCTTCAGACCTTGTCCCTTCTGCTCCGAGGTCTTCCACGGTTGGTCGATCTTCGGAACTGGGTGGACCAGCTTTCGAGGTCATGTGGAGCGTGCTAGCCAACTCCTCAGCTGCATCATACAGCACTGACACTCTTTCCCCTCCAGCTCCGGTATCAGTCTCCGATCACCCCCTATCTTTGGACAGCGGAGACCCAAGGCCTCAGGATACCTCCATGAGTAGTCCCCAAATTTCTGAGGGCCCCCCAGAGTTTTTGCCTGAGGAGCCACCCAGAAAAAGGACGTGCAAGAGGAAGCACATCAACTCCCAGGAAGAGTCTCTCACGTCAGACACTGACCTCGAGGAATCAGAGGGGTCCCCCAAGTCATCCTCTGAGGATATCTCTTTCTCCGATATCCTAGAGATCTTGAAGCAGAGAGGCGACTGGCCCTCAAAACCCCCCTCCGAGGAGGAGTCTGTGTTCCTGAAGGCCTTTGGGGGTCAGCCCTCCACCTCCTGGGTTTCTCCACCCTTCGGCAAACTCCTGGATCTGGTTTGTCAAAGGGTGTGGGAAACCCCTGACACTGTGGAACCAGCCCCCAGGAGACCCAACAAATTTCTGTCCGCCCCCGCTGACAGAGTTTCTCATGAAGGGCGTTCCAGTAGATGCCATGGTGGTGGCAGCGGCCACCAAGAAGGAACTGGCTGAGACTTCATCTACCATCCATCCCCCTAACAAGGAGTCTAGGACCATGGACCGGTATGGGAAGCGTATGTTTTCTTCAGCGGCCTTTACTCTGCGGTCGCTGAATTACTTGTCACATTTTACACGGCTTCAAAGAGATCTCCTGAAAGAGCTTGGAGATTCTCTGCAGGATAACGTTTCTGACGCAGTGGCTCAGAAAGTCACTGCTCAGATGTCTACCCTAAATTCTGTTGCTAACTCCTCCATGAGACTGATCTCGTACGCAGCCAATCGAACGAGTAGGGCAGCGAGTTCCAGAGTTTCTCTCAAGAGGCACTCCTGGATGCGCCTCTGTAATTTCGCGGAGGCCTTCAAGTCTACATTCACCAATGCCCCGTTTGATGGTTCCTCGTTGTTCGGAACCAAGATGAAAGACCCTCTCACTAGGTGCGAGCAAGAGGGAAAAACTCTGTCTGCCATGGGAGTCAGTTTTTCCATGCCTTCTAGACCTTATCCCAAGGTCCAGAAGGGTGGGAAAATGTGGTTCAAGAAATCGCAGAGGTTTTTTCATGATGCACAAAGTGATTCCCCCTCCAGAGGCAAGGAAGGGGGTGGTATCTCAGGTAGACACTGCCCTAGAGGCAGAGGAGGCCCGCGTAACCAGGGAGACCGTGATTATTTTCGTGGTTCTCCCTACCAGCGCTCCTGATGGAAGGCCCGACTGCGCGTTTCCGGAGCCAGTCGGGGGTCGCATTTCACTATATCCAGAAACCTGGCAAAACATCACCCAGGACCAATGGGTATTAAAAATAGCTTCCGGAGGATATCACACACCCCCCCCCCCCCACCGATCAAAAGAATCCCATATGTTCCAGTCAATCAAAGGGATTCTGCAGCTTCAGAGGTTATAAAGCTGCTAGAAAAAGGAGCCATCCAGCATGTCCCCTCAGACCAGATCGGATTAGGGACTTCCGGATTCCTTTTGGTGCCGAAAAGAACAGGGGACCTGAGGCCCATCTTGGATCTCAGCCACTTGAACCTCCACGTGAAGAAGTCCAAGTTCCGAATTGTCACGTTGCAATCTATTTTCCCATTGTTGGGAAAAGAAGTGTGGATGTGCTCCATCGACCTCAAGGATGCTTACCACCATATTAAGATGAACAGGGAATCCAGAAGTCATCTACGCTTCCGGCTGGGAGCCAGCCATTTTCAATTTCGTGCCCTGCCCTTTGGTCTCACCACAGCCCCCAGGGTGTTCACCAAATGTATGGCAGTGGTGACGACTCACTTGAGACGTTGGGCATTCCAAGTGTTTCCCGTACCTGGACGACTGGCTCCTTTCTGCCACCACCAGGCATCTGCTACTACAGAACAGAGACGCCACTATCAAGCTGGGTCAACAATTGGGCATCACTCTAAACTGGGAAAAGTCTGCCTTGTTGCCCTTGCAGCATGTCACCTTTATAGGCGCCAAGTTAGACACAAGTTAGCGTTTTTACCACAAGAAAGGATTCACGGTTTGCAACAACAGGTATACGCGTTGCTCCCTCTAAAAAAAAGTGAAGGCAAAAACGGTTCTAAAATTAGGGACAATGGCTGCAACAATTATGCTGGTTTCTCTGGCGAGGCTATACATGAGGCTCCTTCAGTGGCTACTCTTCACCCAGTGGTCTCTACAACATCTTCCGCTTTCTCATCTTATAATGATCACAGACAAGTGCAAGCAAGACCTATGCTGGTGGCTTCACACCATCAACCTCAATGCGGGAAAACCCTTCGTCCCATCCCCTCCTGTTGCCACAGTGACCACGGATGGCCTCCCAGATGGGGGGGCATTATCTCGGCAGGACAGTCCAAGGTACTTGGCAGGAACATGAGATACATCTGCATATCAGCATCTTGGAGATGAGAGTAGTGCTACCAGCGTTGCAAGCACTTCAGAGCTTTCTTCCTCTCGAGACAATTGCGATACACTCAGACAATATGTCGGTGGTGTGGTATCCGAACAAACAGGGAGGAACCAAGTCATACCCCCTTTGCAGAGAGGCCATTCGAGTGTGGCAGTGGGCAGTGGCTTCCCAATGTTTTCTTGTAGCAACGCACATTCCGGGGAAGTCCAACGTGATTGCCGACAGGCTGAGTAGAGCTATTCTGATGCCTCACGAGTGGTCCCTGAACAGTCAAGTTGCGTAACAAATTTTCCACAGCTTGGGTCAGCCTTGCTGCGAACTATTTGCCATTCCCCTCAATACTAAGTGCAGCATCTACTTCACCCTTATCCCCCCTCAGGGGGGAGTCACCCAGGGACGCTCTAGTTCACAATTGGCCCTCCGGTCTACTTTATGCCTTTCCACCTGTTCCTCTGCTGACAAAGGTTATTCAGAAAGCGCAATCCTTGGGAAGCAAAATGATTCTGATTGCTCCACACTGGCCTCGTCAAATTTGGTTCCCCTTTCTCCATCCCTGTCTCATGGATGCCCCTTGGATTCTGGACCCACAGCCAGATCTACTGACTCGTATGTCAGGGCAGTTCCATCCTTCTCTTCAGACCCTCCGGTTGACAGCCTGGCTGCTCCACTTCCATCACTAGTCAGGCTTCATCTTTTTTCTCCGGAAGTGGTTCATATTCTGTCTTCTTCCCATAAGCCTTCGACCAGAAAGATGTATTCCAGTAAATGGAAAAGATTCTCCATCTGGGCTCAGGCAAGACATATTGATCCTTATACAGCTCCAATTTCTTCAGTTCTGGAATTTCTCTCCATGCTTTTCAGTCAGGGCTCAGCAGCCACGACCATTAAAGTACAGTTGGCCGCTATTTCCACTTTTCATGTCGCTGATGAACCCAGTCTAATGGCGCTTTGACTTTGTAAGGCATTCTTGAAGGGCACGCACTATGCTGCTTCGCCCTCCAGTCTTTGACCCGGTCATGCTTTGGGACCTAAATTTTGTGCTACAATGCCTCACCTCTTCCCCGTTTGAGCCTGCAGCTACTTGTGAACTGAAGTATTTGACTTGGAAAACTATCTTTTTGGTAGTCATCACTTCACCTAGACGTGTCTCGGAGCTCCAAGCTTTGTAAATCAGACCGTCTTACTTGATTTTTCACAAGGACAGGGTTTCCCTCAGACCAAACCCTTCCTTTATGCCAAAAGTGGCTTTGGTTAGTAATCTCAGCCAATCCATTGAACTGCCCATATTTTTTCCAGATTTCTCTAATAGGGCAGCATTTACATTTCACCAGCTGGATGTTCACAGGCAGTTGCGTTTTTATTTACATAGAATGAAGGATCTTAGAAAATCAGATCAGCTATTTGTCTCATTTTCAGAAAATAAGATTGGGTCTCCTGTTTCCAAAGTGACCTTGTCTAGATGGATCTCTAGTTATATTTCCTTCATTTATGCCTCAGGTGGTAAGGATTTTCCATTTAGAGTGAAGGCTCATTCTACCCGATCTTTGTCTACCTCTACAGCATTTCAGACCAGGATGTCTATGGATGATATTTGTGCTGCGGCTACATGGGCATCTCCTCACACCTTTATTACTCACTACAAGTTGGATTTGATATCCAGAGGCAGATCTTCCTTTGGTTCTACAGTGCTCAGGAGTATTTTCCACTGAGCCTCCCAGGGTTCAGGTGCTGGGGACGCTGTCCCATGGGTAAGAATGTAGGCGAGATTGGATTACATAACATCAAGAAGTTATGTACTCAACATAATATTCGATGTATGTAGTCCATCTCGCCTCACATTCTTACTTACCCTCCCGCCTTCCCCCATCCTGGAGGGCCTAGAGATTAGTTCTGGTTTCAGTACTCCTTTTATTATTGGAATGTTTTTCCTTCTCTGTGTGTTGTGTATGAAGGGTGAGTGATTGAGTGATTGAGCTTGCAGTAAACAAGATCTGGGGAAGGGAGCAGTGCAGCATGGGATACCTCTTAGCCCAGCCAGTTGAAAGACTTTGAGCTAGAGTATGGCCGAGTTGGAGCCGAGGTTCAGCTCTGAACCCATGGGTAAGAATGTGAGGCGAGATGGACTACATACATCAAATGTTATGGTGAGTACATAACTTCTTGTTTTAGAAGTTCAGAATGATGCATTCCACAGTTCAGAATTATAAGGTGTAACACTGGGTAATTTAATAGTCTTCTTTCCTAGTGGGAGCAGTGTGTTCAATTTTGAGACAACAATCCTAAAAAGAGCAGTAGCTGTTGTCAAAGTCCTACTGGTCAGGTTATGTGAGTCACCTGCAGTGCTGTCTGAAGTGCTAGTGGTCCCAGGGCCATAGCCCTTGGCAAGAACTGTCTGGAGTAAACAAGACTGTGTGCTGGTACTGTAGTACTTAACCTCTCCCAGTATTTTCATTATGTATGTATGTATTTATTTATTTGCATTTAATTATCAGGAAAGCCTGACTAGTAGAGTACCCTTTTTCAGTGGAAACCCTGGGAGAAAAGATACAGTTATGTCAGGAGAAGTAGGGCAGTGGATGTGTAAGATATGCCAGCATAGCTAGCTGGAGTTTTGTAAAGAATTATGTCATCTGTATGTCAAGCTGATTTGTACAGATGCTTGCATTGAAAAATGTATTTGTATGTGGGTCCTGCTGGACAGAAAAGAAATACACCTGTATGTCAGACTGTATGATAACAGTTGAATATATTGTCACAGAAGATGCTGGAAGAGAAGAGGTTAATCTCATTCTGGCCAACTTTGAAAAATAGTTTAAAATTAAATTACTTGGTTTAGGTCATAAAGATTATATCTTACAGTTGTGTTTGCAGCCAGAGACCAAATGTCTGAAAACGAGAGGTAGGAATCCTACTGTATTGTCCTTAGGGGTAAACTAATTGCCACCTGGAAGTGTGGACATTTTTGAAATGGTTTTGTATCTTTCAGATACTATAACACATCTTAGCAAAGCTGTGTGCATGTGTATGGCAATGCATATGTGCTAGATTCTGGTTCAGATGTTGCAGTCATTACATTTGGGTAATCTGCTAGCAGGTTGCCCTCAGTCGGCCTGATTAACAAAGTCTTGGGTCCTGCGTTGGTTGCTATCCCTTCTTCCATGACATCAGGTCGTCAGGGGTATAAAAATGCAGCCGACCCTATTACATCAGTCTTTCTTGCTGTACAGTGCCCAAAGAAGAAGCAGTTCGCAAGTGCCGGTCGGCCGACTCCTGAAATTTTCGTTTTCGAGTTTCAGAACTGAAGTCTTCAACTTAAAGTTAAGTACCCTGTTGGGGAAACTTTTTCTTGCTCCTTACCGATGTCAGTAAAAGTTAATAATTGCATTACTTGTGGAAAGATAATACCTCATAAAGATTTTCATCATGTATTCCTTGCCTAGGCCCTGACCACAACATACCTTGCTGTCGGTTCTGTGCTTTATTTAATCATCCCACTATCCGTCGGTACATTTTTGCCTCTACATATTTCAGTTCTTGGTTTAATTATCCAGAAATGTTGTCGGTTAGCCATCCGACTTCTGAGATTCCGAAAAAAACGCAAAGATAAAGACAGAGACAGGCCACTGAGGTCCAAAACTGCCGACGACGTGTCTCCTAAGCCAGTCGCCAATTCGCCAGTACTCATTGAGGCGCTTTTGCAGCCCCTGATACCCGCTACTTCTGATTTGCAGGCCTCTACTGAGACCCATTCGGAGTCCGGTATGCCACAAGATGCTTCACCTATGGAACCCGCGGATGTCTCTACCTTGGATGGGTCCGGAGCCGCTGTGCAGGCACCGGCTTCTGAGGGTGTATTCAGGCCTACAGACTTACATGTTAAATCGACACCGCCTTTATTACTAAGGCCTAAATCTCGATCTATGTCTAAAAAAACGATGCCCAGGCCACATGTTCAGGACCCTATGCCTAAAAAACAAATTATCAAAATAGCTGAAGATCTAATTACTCCTTATCAGGGGTAGTCAACCCCCCCTCAAGAGGCCTAGGGCTGAGCTTGATTCTGAATCTTCTGATCAGGATTCTGTTTCTTCTGACTCTTCTAATGACCTGGATTTGTCAATACCTACTTATGAGGATTCTGATGCAGAGGACTCCATTCCCTCTGCTTTCCCTCCTGAGGACTTTTCTTTTGGGGAAACTTTACATACTTTAAGGGAGCATTTCCAATGGGAAAGTCAGGAATATTCTGATTCAAAAAAGAGGCTTGGGGATTTCCTTCTTCTACCTCAGCATAGGCCTTTGGCTATACCCCCTGTACTATACATTATTGATGATGTGTTCTAAGAATCCAGTTTGGCCCCTGATTCCCTGCCTCCAGCTCCTAGTAAACCTGACGGATACTACAGGGTTCCTGAGTCCCACAAGTTCCTTTTCAAAAATCCTGTTGCAGATCCAGAAACCATTTCTCAGGGGCCGAAGGGCATTAAGACTTCTACTGCTAAAAATCCTACCCCTTCTGATAGAGACGCCAGGGCACTGGATAGATGGGGTAAAAAGGTTTGTACTTCTGCAACCTTGGCAATCAGAGCTTTAAACTGCCAATTTCATATGTTAAAATATCAACAGCATATTATTGGACTGCTTAAACAGAAAATTATATTGATTCCTGACTGTGTGGAAAATAAAGATGTACAGGATTTAATGTATTCTGCTGAACAAGTTGGAAAACATACTTTACAATGTGGTTTTGATTCTTTAGAGGCCTCTAGCAGGGCTGCTGTTACTGGGTCTGTGCTTAGAAGGCATGCTTGGCTTAAGGAGCAATCTTTGCCTGATCAGTTAAATCTAAATTGTTGGATGTTTCTTTAAATCAGGGCCGCCTGTTTGGCAATAAGGCTGAAGAAGTTCTAAAAAAGATGGAAGATAAAGCTAAATCTATGCAAACTATTAAAGATTTCTTACAAGTGCAACATCCAAGAATTAGTAGGCACTGGCCTACTAAGAATTGGTCTTTTCCAGTCCCTTCCAGATCCTCTCAAGCCAAACCCAGACACAGTAAAAACGCCAAGTTTCAGTCCCAGGGGACTCTCAGAACTAAGCAGTGGGGGTCCTCCACTTCCAAATCTGGAAATAACAAGACACCCCCCTATGGTAAACAGTCTCGATGACTTCCCTTTAAAATTACCAAGCACTTATCTTTTAACTGCCCCTTTGGGGGGAAAGATTGCTCTTCATGCAAGGAACTGGGAACTCATAACCCAGGACAAATGGGTTTTAAATATAGTGTCCCAGGGATATGGATTTCATTTCCACACGTTGCCAACACCAAATGGGTGGCCAGACCTGCCCCCAAATCAGTGAGCAGAGGGTCAAAAACAAGTACTTTTCCCTCTTAAGCATGGGAGCTATTCATCCGGTACCAGAAGAGGAAAAGGGACAAGGTTTCTATTCCAGGCTTTTTCTGGTACCCAGAAAAGACAAATCATGGCGTTCAATCCTGGACCTGTCTACTCTAAACACCTTTCTGGAGATTCCAAAATTCAAGATGCTGACTCTTCACCAGTTACTTCCTATGCTAGGTTGGCAGCTCTAGATTTAAAAGAAGCATACCTGCACATCCCAATCAGGGAATCTTCAGAAGATACCTAACCTTCAAAGCAGGCTACTTGCATTATCAGTTGTCTGCACTGCCCTTTGGCTTGTCTACCATGTCCAGGGTATTCACAAAGTGCCTGGCTGCAGTTATTGCATTTTGCAGGCAAAGAAATATTCAATTATATCCGTACCTGGACAGTTGTCTAATTCAGGCAGAAAACCAGGGCGTACTTCTAAATCATCTGGCGTTTGTAAAAATGGTTCTAATTTGTCTGGGGTACACCATAAACGAAAAGAAATCACAACTGGTACCCTGTCAACAGATTACATTCCTGGGTGCAAGCTTGAATACAACTGCCCAGATGGCTTTCCTCATGCCAGAATTGCAAATTCATTTGGTAACTTACTTCAAACAAGTGGCCACAGAAACCCTGCTATCTGCAAGACAAATGCTGCAAGCCTTGGGGTTCATGGCCTCCTGCATTTTTCTAATTCCATATGCAAGACTGCATATGAGGAAACTACAGTGGTATTTAAAAAGTCTATGGAGTCAACATTGTCACAGCCTGGAAACAATGATTCTTATCATACCTTGCCTACGCCTGGAGTTCATATGGTGAGCAGAGGCCTGCCACCAAAACAAGGGATTGCCGTTAACACTACCCTCTGTCGCCCACACCCTAACTACAGAGGCATCAGACTATGCATGGGGGGCTCACCTGGCAGGAGGCAAATGGAACCCAAATCAAATGCACATACATATCAATTAAAAAGAAATGTTAGCTGTACAGAATGCTCTGACAGCCTTGAAGGACTACATTCTTCCAAGACAACTAATGGTAAAGATGGACAACACCACCATTATGTGGTACATAAACAAGCAGGGGGTACACATTCCTTCCCCCTCTGCAGACTAGTTGTGGCATTGTGGAACACAGCCTTGAGCTACCAAGTGCACCTACAAGCTCAATTCCTGCCAGGAAAATTGAATACACTGGCAGACGGACTAAGCAGAAACCTCATGGACCCACATGGAAACTGGAACCATGGATTTTCAACATGTTGACAAGCAAATGGGGGAGCCCAGACATAGATTTGTTTGCCTCCCCCCAGAACTACCAGTTGGACAAGTTTTGCACAAGGACTCCCCACAAACAACCCTGGAAAGTGAATGCTCTGTCCTTCAGCTGGAAAAACCTATCAGTCTACGCCATTCCCCCTCTGCCTCTGCTCTCCAAAGTTCTGCTGAAGGTCAAACAGGACAAACCAAGGATGATTTTGATTGCTCCAGACTGGCCACGCCAACACTGGTACCCACTCCTGTGCAGTGTGTCGCACATATCCCCATGGCACCTGCCTCAGATCCCTTCCCTGCTGTCTCAGCAGGAGAACCAAATTCTGCAACCTCAGCTTCCAACATTGAACCTGGCTAATCACTTAAATTCACCCTTATCCCTCAGCAAACCTGTGATGGATGTCATCTTGGAGGCGAGAAGACCTAGTACTAGAAAATCTTATGCTGATAAATGGAAAAGATTCTGTGCCTGGAAACAATCTTTAGGGATGAGCACAGCAGCGCCCAATTTACCTCAGATTTTGCAATACTTAACTGAGATGCTTCACAGGAGCCTGTTTTTTCGTGTATTAAAATCCACGCCTCAGCTATTTCAGCTCACTGTAACACAGAACCTTCCAATCTTCTCTCATCCTCTGCTCAAACAGTATCTCGGAGGGGCAAAGAACTTGAGACCACCCAAGAGAGCTCCTACCCCTGCCTGGGACCTTAACTTTGTTTTGGAGAAGCTCACACTACCTCCTTTCGAGCCAGCTGCTACTGCAGACTTAACATTTCTTTCTTGGAAAACAGCCTTCCTTTTAGCAATCACTTCAGCTAGAAGGATATCTGAATTACAGGCCCTTATGGCAGTGGAGCCTTTCATCTTCTTTCATGCGGACAGGGTATCTCTCAGGACTAATCCATCCTTCATGCCCCAAGGTGGTTTCCAGTGTGGCTCTTAATCAGTCCATTCATTTGCCAACCTTCTTTCCCAATCCACAGAACAAAGGGGAACGGATTCTGCATTCCTTGGATGTGCACAGACAACTTAGATTCTACTTGGACAGGACTAAATTTCGAAGAAAATATGAATAATTGCTGGTAGCATTTGCTGCAGGGGCAGAGGGGAAGGCTTTTTCAAAACAAACCATTTCTAAATGGATAAGCCATTGCATTCCTTTCTGCTATAAGCACCATGGAAAATCTATCCCCCAGGGGATCAGATCTCACTCCACCAGGGCTGCATCTACTTCTGCAGCCTTTCTCAGAGGTGTTCCTACCAGGGATATTCTAGAAGCTGCTACCTGGAGTTCTGTACATAATTTCACCAAGCATTATAATTTACCAATTTTCTCTAAATCCAGAGCTGGCTTTTCCACTGCTGTCTTGCAGGGCTTTATAGCTGGCCCTAATGCTGTATAAACTCCTCCTCCCAACCATAGCTTTGGGAATCTACCCAGATGTAATGACTGCAACAGTGAAACATGAAGAACATAGTACAGTTGTGTACACTTACCATAAATGTAGATGTTCAAGTGTATTCACTGTTGCAGTCCTGGTTACCCTCCCTCCAGCCCTCTAGTTTTCTCTAGCAATACCTCTACTTTCCTTTACTATGCTTAAAAGCCTTTTTTGGTGTATTTGATTTTGGTTGGAGGTATACTTTTGTGTTTTTAAGTTTATGATGTTATGTGATCCTATCTCGCCTACATTCTGACTGATGGGTTCGGAGCCGATCCCTCGGCTCCGACTCGGCACGCTTATGCCAAAGAGCGAAGTCTCTTATTGGCTGAGCTTACTATATCCCAGGATGCACCACTACCAGTCCCCCAGATCTCGTTTGCCGCTTTCCTGCGAAGACGTGGTCTCGAGCTGGCTGGGCTGAGTAGTTATTTTAACTAACTTTTTCTGTCAGTTTTTTGCTGTTTCTTGTCTCAAAAGCTGTTTTAACGGCTAACGCATTGTGTGTGTTTGGATTGTTGAAGACTTGTTGTGTGATTGGGTTGAGTTTGATTTCGGCCCCCCTTCATCTAGGGCCTTCCCGGTCAGTCAACCCTTCTAAAACCTTACAGGGTTTCCAAAGTTCCCTGTCTTTTGCGCTCTTAAGCGATAACTGTAAGCCTATATTTAGGTTTGTTAATTCAGTAAGTCAGTAATTGTATTTTTTCCTGTCAAAGTTACTGAAATTGTCTACCATAATGTCTCAGACTCCTAGGCCTTCGGGCTTTAAAAAATTTACAAAATGTAGTTTCAAAATGTCTATCACAGACGATCACTCGCTCTGTGTGTATTGTTTGGGTGCAAAACACTTACAGGAGTCATGCAGCGTATGTCACGCTTTTTCCTCAAGGGTCCTCCAGGAGAGGAAAAATAAATTGATTCTTAAGGGGTTAATTAAACCTTCCTTTGAAGAAGCCTTGGCATCCTCTCCTTCTCCGGCTAAAAGAAAAGGGCGGTTCCGACCAGTCCGTCGGATCCGACCGCCAAGAGACATAGGCAGGCCTCTCCTTGGCTCAAGGACTTGGGCCGAGGTCGGAACGGTCTGCCTCGATGCCACCAGTATCGACTCCTCTGGCTTGCCGATGGCTGGGGCATCGAGGCGGGTCACCTTCGCGGCTCCACTGGTCTCGGAGCCGACAAGGTCCCCGCTCAGACACTTCCTCCTCGGCGGGCGAAGTCCACCTCGGCACCGATGGAATCTGGTGTGTGTATTCCTTCGCGCCGATAGTCATCGAGTCACCTCGGTCCCCTAGTCCCTTGGGGCCGTTGGAGAGGCCGTCTCAACCCGTTCTGTTTCCTCTCGGTCTTGAGGATGTCAGATTCTGATATAGACAGGGTGCTCCAAAGACTGTTCCAGTCCCCAGTCTTCCAAAATTTGTTTCGGTTCCGACCCAGTTGGCTTCTCGTGGCCCACCCCATTGCCATTCCTCCTCCGACTGCTTCGCTCCGTCGGAGCAGGTGCTGTTGGAGCCGGTGGAGATCTTAGGGTCGGCTCCGACCCTTACTCCAACCCGGCCTTCGGGTCCGAGTTTGATGCGGACTTCTTCGGCTGGACCCGGGGTGATGTTTGGGACCTATGCTTCGGTTCCGAGCCTCCCCTCGGTGCGACTTCCGTCTGCTATCATGGCTCGGGACCGGACACTCCCAGGATTCTGGGGTCCGGCTTTCAGAGCCATGAGGAGTGCCTTGGCCAAGTCCTCTTCGCCATCTCTCCGGCTTTACTGGCACCTTCCTGGGCGTGGAGACTGGGTCTTTGGCAGTTCCCCTGTCCGTAGTCAGCGGAGCCCCGGGCCTGAGGTTACCCCAGTGGGGTTCCCTCCTCCTGAGGGTTCTTCGAGTTGTTTTCGGAGGAACCCCAAGGAAGAGATCGTGCAAGAGGAAGCACGTGGACTCCCGAGTCTATTACATCAGACACTGATCTTGATGATGCAGAGGGTCCCCAGTCGCCCTCGGATGATGTCTCATTTGCAGACATCTTAGAGATCCTCAAACAACGAGGTGGCTGGATATCCAAACCCCCCTCTGCTGATGAGTCAGTGCTCCTCAAGGCCTTTGGGGCTCAGCTCTCTGCCTCCTGGGTGTCTCCGCCTTCGAGCTTCTGGATTTAGTTTGTCAAGGGCATGGGAACATCCAGATACCGTGGAACCAGTCCCTTCTCGTCCAAATAAATTTTTGTCTGCTCCCCCTGAGAAGGAGTTCCTCACTAAAGGCGTGGCTGTAGATGCCATGGTGATGGCATCTGCTACACAACAGGACGTGGCAGAGGCTTCAACGTCCATCCATCCTCCTAATAAGGAGTCTAGGAGTATGGACAGTGCAGCGCACCCTGACTTCAGCGGCCTTTACGTTAAGGTCTCTGAATTATTTGGCACATTTTACCAGGCTTCAGAGGGATCTGGTCAAGGAGTTGTCAGATTCCCTCTCGGGTAACCTACCTGAGCAGCTAGCCCAGTCGGTTAGCTCTCAGTTGGCTATCCTTACATCAATTTCTAACTCGTCCATGAGGCTCATTTCCTATGCCGAAAGGCGGGCGGTAGAGCGCAGGCACAGGCGTGGCTCTCTGAGGAGACAAGCCTGGCTCCGCTTGTGTCAGTTTGGAGGCCTTCAAGTCTTCCTTCGCCGACGCTCCCTTTGATGGGTCCTCCTTGTTTGGACCCAAGGTTAAAGACACCCTTACCGCTGTGAGCAAGAGGGAAAAACTTTATCTGCCGTGGGTGCCCGTTATTCCACTCCCTTTGGCCTTACCCCAAGGCTAAAGGAGGGGAAAATGTGGTTCCAAATCTTTTCTCCCAACAGCAGGAAGATTCCCCTTCCAGAGGCAGAGGACGGGAACTTTTTCAGGGAGACCGTCCCAGAGGCGGCAGAGGGCCCCGCAATTCTGGAGACCGCGAGTCCTTTCGTGGCTCTTCAGCCTCCCACACGTCATGAGGATTGCCCGGCTGTGCTGCTCGAGCCATTCGGGTGTCGTTTGCCAAGCACCTAAAAGCCTGGGAGTCAATCACTCAGGACAGATGGGTGCGATCATTGCCGGAGGTTACACCATCCCATTCACATACCCCCCACCGTCCAAAAGAATCCCGGACCCACCACCCAGTCAAAGGGAAATGGCAGCCGCAGAAGCTTTAAAGCTGCTAGAAAAGGAGTCATCCAACCGTCCCCACAGACCAGATCGGATCAGGAAATTACTCCAGGTTCTTTTAGTGCCAAAAGACAGGGGACCTGAGACCAATATTGGATCTCAGCAGACTGAACCAATCCGTCACGAAATCCAAATTCGAATGGTCACGTTACAATCCATTCTCCCATTGTTGGAGAAGGATGTTTGGATGTGCTCCATAGACCTCAAGGACGCCTATTATCACATACCGATACATCAGGCGTCCAGGAGGTATCTGCGCTTCAGCCTGGGAGTCAGTCATTACCAATTTTGGCTCTGCCCTTTGGTCTCACCACAGCCCCAGGGTGTTCACCAAGTGTTTGGCAGTAGTGACGGCTCACCTGAGAAGTCTTGGATTCCAAGTGTTTCCCTATCTGGACGACTGGCTCCTGACTGCCACCACCAGGCATCTACTAATGGACAACCTCAAAGCCACCATCTCCTGGGTATTACCCTGGGGATTACATTCAATTGGTCAAAGTCTGTCTTGCTGCCCTCTCACGCATAAAGTTCATAGGAGCAGAGATAGACTCAAGATTGATCTTGCGTGCTTTCTTCCTGCGAAAGGATCCAAACTTTACAGGGCCAAGTTCAAGCTCTGATCTCGAGATCCAAAGCCCCAGCCAGGATGGTTCTACAAGTTTTAGGCTCAATGTCTGCCACGGTTCTTTTAGTTCCTCTGGCAAGATTGCACATGAGGATTCTTCAGTGGCTATTGTCAACTCAGTGGTCCTTTCAGGATCTTCCCCTCAATCATCACATCATGATTACGGAAATATGCAAAAGGGACCTTCGCTGGTGGCTTCAGACATCCAATTTGGATCAAGGAAACCCCTTTGTTCTTCCCTCTCCAGTGGTTACCCTGACGACAGATGCCTCCCAGATAGGGTGGGGGGGGCATTGTCTGGGCAGGCTAGTTCAGGGCTCCTGGCTTCCAGACAAAGCTCTTCTCCACATCAGCGTGTTGGAGATGAGGGCTGTACTTCTATCCCTACAGGCCTTACACAAGTTTCTTCCTCAGGGCATCATCGCCATCCACACAGACAACATGTCGGTGGTCTGGTATCTGAACAAACAAGGAGGGACCAGGTCGTACCCCCTTTGCAGAGAGGCCATGAGAGTGTGGGAATGGGCTGTAGCTACCAACCGCTTCTTGGTAGCGACCCACATCCCGGGAAAGTCAAATATATTGGCAGACAAATTGAGCAGGACAATTCTCTCTCCTCACGAGTGGTCTCTAAACCACACAGTAGCAGCTCAGGTTTTCAGGAGATGGGGGACGCCGTGCTGCGACCTATTTGCAACTCCGCTAAACACCCAAGTGCCAAAGGTTCTTCTCCTTGATCCCACATCAGGGAGTACCAGCTATGGATGCTCTAGCACAACCTTGGCCAACAGGGCTACTTTATGCCTTTCCTCCAATTCCACTTCTCCCCAAGGTTATTCAAAAAGCTTCTCAATTGGGGTCCTCAATGATACTGATTGCCCCATACTGGCCTCGTCAGGTATGGTTTCCTTACCTGAAGAAGCATGCGGTGGACGATCCATGGACTTTAGACCTAATTCCGGACTTGCTAATCCATCAGTCGGGACATCGGCATCAGTCCCTTCAATCTTTGAAATTGACAGCTTGGCTCCTCCACTTCCGACTTTAGTTAGAAGGCACACACTAGACCCGAAGTTGTTCACATTTTATCTTCGCCCACAAACCCACCACTAACAAATTGTACCTCAGTAAGTGGAAGAGGTTTGCTATCTGGGCTCAGCTCAAGGGCTTAGACCCTATCACTGCTCCTGTCCCAGAGGTTTTGAAATTCTTGACGTCCCTGTTTAATCAAGGATCTTCTGTCTCAACTATTAAAGTCCAACTAGCGGCTATCTCTAAATTCCACGAATCCATGGATCCTCCTTTGATGAGCAGCAGACTATGCAAAACTTTCATTAAAGGTGCGAGCCTATTAAGACCCCCAATTTTTCATCCTGCACCTCCGTGGGATCTTGATTTGGTGCTTGGCATTAACATCTTCCCCTTTGAACCGGCTGCTACATGTGAGTTAAAATATCTGTCTTGGAAAACTGCCTTCTTAGTTGCAATTACTTCTGCAAGAAGAGTTTCAGAGCTTCAAGCCCTGTCTATTAAGCCACCGTACTTGATTTTCCACAAGGATAGAGTATCACTTAGGCCTAATCCATCCTTTGTCCCAAAGGTTTGTTCTAGTTTCTGTCTCCAACAATCTCTAGAGCTACCAGTTTTCTTCCCAAAATTCTCCAATGAAGCAGAATACACTCTCCATAAATTGGATGTTCACAGGCAATTACGCTTCTATTTAGACAGGACTCAGCAACTTCGTAAGTCAGACCAGTTGTTTGTGTCCTTCTCAGATAATAAATTGGGCCAAACCATCACAAAAGCTACTATCTCCAAATGGATCAGAGATTGCATAACTCAGGCTTATTCTTCTTGAATAAGCAACTTACAACATCTATCAAAGCTCATTCTACCAGAGCTATGGCTACTTCTATAGCTTTTCATTCCAAGCTCGCTATATCGGAAATTTGTGCTGGGCTACTTGGTCCAATCCGCACACTTTCATTTCCCACTACAAATTGGATGTGGCATCTAAAGGACGAGCTTCATTTGGTTCCACGGTACTCAGGAGTGTTTTCCAGTGAGCCACCCAGGATTCAGGTGCTAGGGACGCTGTCCCATCAGTCAGAATGTAGGCGAGATAGGATCACATAACATCTTTTAGTTATGTACTCACCATAACTTCAGATGTTTGGGATCCATCTTGCCTACATTCCTAATACCCACCCTCCTTCCCCCTGCCTTGGAGATCAGAAGAGATTGAACGGTTTTGAGTTCTACTGTTTTATCTTGTTTCATCTGACGATGTTATATAAGCAGGGCGTGCATGTGTGCATGTATGCGGACAAACTAGATCTGGGGGACTGGTAGTGGTGCATCCTGGGATATAGTAAGCTCAGCCAATAAGAGACTTCGCTCTTTGGCATAAGCGGAGCCGAGGGATCGGCTCCGAACCCATCAGTCAGAATGTAGGCGAGATGGATCCCAAACATCTGAAGTTATGGTGAGTACATAACTAAAAGTTCTCTCCATTAGGGGGGCACCTGACATCTGGGGCAAGAAAAACTGATGTAATGGCGTTGGCTGCATGTTTTATGCCCCTGACGACCTGACGTCATGGAAGAAGGGACAGCAACCGACGCAGGACCTAAGACATTGTTAATCAGGTCGACTGAGGGCAACCTGCCAGCAGATTACCCAAATATAATGACTGCAACAGTGAATACACTCAAACATCTACATTTATGGTAAGTGTACACAACTGTACTTTTCTAGGAAAGGGGATGTGGGAACCAGAAGTCAGATGACCAGATGTATGTGATGTAATTCTGTAATCTAGCACTGAAATTATGTTTAATACTAGATGAGACAGAAGTCTGTGGGCAGTCTGCTTGTGAAACTTGACCAAGTATGACCCCTCACCCACGTCATCTTGCCTTGCTCTAGTAAGTGCACTAGGGGACAATAATTCTTTAGATCAGACAGAAAATATAGTGAAATTAGTTAAGTATTGTTTTTCTGTATCTGTGTGAAACTTTCCATAATATTTCCTGTGATTGAAACTCTGGTGTTTATTGAAATAGAAATGTAGTATTTTCATGTTCTTTTATTATTTGTTATTAAAAATATTTAACCTTTTCATTGTGGCTTGTCTTTTAGAAAATATTTTAACTTTTGAGAGTACCCTTTGAGAGTACTTATAATAATTTGGTGTACTGAGGCCATTCCTGAAAGCCTTGCTACATTGGTCAGACACTACCATTTATACAATTAATTTTACTAAGTATAATTGGATACCCTGGTAAGACCCTTAGAGTAGCTACCTTTGGAGCATTCTGATGACCGTATATATCTTAGTTTGGCAACGGGGGCATAGCTGGTAAATCTGTGCCAACCTTTCCCAAGTGTATGTGTGTGAATCAAATCTCAGAGTGGAGCAGGGACACAGAGCACTAGTTTCACAGAGGAGGACAGGTGGAGGACTTTGCTTGGAACACTCGACTGAGGACTCAGCTCTATAGTGGTGTCAGTGAGGAGTCTTATTTGGGGCCTGGAGAGGGAAACCCAGCCCCAGGATGGAGTGTGCTGCCTGTGTGCTTTTAAGGGAAATTGTGCTTTGTGAAGAGAGCTGCATCTGGAAATACTGTGTATATCTGTTTTTTTCCAAGTGATTGTACCTCACCGGTGTCCATGGTGACGATTGAGACTCCTTGATCACTGGCTCAGAAGAGGGACATCACAGGTGGGCTTGTTTGATAAGAGTAGGGGGTGGAGCAGTATAGTTTGTCAGTCAGCATGTCAGTGAGGATGGTGGGTAAGGTATGAGTTAGGGATGATAATAGTTAGATTTGGAGCTGTGGCATAGCCAGGAGTCTTCTACTTGGGATTAGTTCATGTTTGAATTTTGAGTGATTGTTTTATTTGATGAAGTGAGGCAGGTATTCAGTTTGAAATGATGGCCCCATAGTTGGCATAGAGAGAGTCTCCATGAGAATTGTGGGATGTCCCGTGTTTGTCATGTGATCAAAGAGGATGTGAACAGATGACTCATTTAGCTGGGAGCTAAGGGCAGGGCATTTATTAGAGAGGTGAAGAATTTTGTGTTTTGCTGATATAGTTTGAGAAGATTATGGAAGCTAACCCAGTTTAGTTTCCTGAGAGCTGTGCAGTGGTGGGTCCTGTTGGGAAGGTTATTTGCAAATTTTTCTGTTTTAATTTGCGTTTGTTCAGGTCATGAGAGGTGGGAGGATTGCAAGTTTCTGAAAGTAGAAGAGGTGTAAGTGAGGCAAGGAAGAAGGTAGGCAAGTGGCAATAACTTTCTGTGTATGGTTTATCAATAATTTATTTGTCCTGTGTAGGAGGCCCAGTGATTAATGTTTTCTTTTTTAATTATGCAAATTAAAGGTCATGCTGCTAAACGCTAGGGGTCTAAACATGAAACTGCACTCATTGCAAGCATTCTTAACCCTGGAAAATGCTGACATCTGCACAGTCACAGAAACCTGGTTCAAAGCTGCTGGGAGCACCCCAGCCTTACCTAGTTACTCATCCTGTCATACATTCAGACCCCAAACTGTGGGCAGTAAGGCCAAAGGAGTTAAGGAGGTGGAGTTTCAATATATATTAAAGACATACACACCTCCAGGTGAGTCAGACGGTATGACGCACAGGCAACACTTCAGGTGCAGTTAACCATTGACAAGACCCCTATACAAATCATAGCTAGCTACCTGACCCCAAATTCGACTCAAGATGCCCAATCTGTCTATCTGGACCTCTTCGAATCTATCAAAATTCAACCCTTTACCCTGATTCTGGGTGACTTTAACTACCTAAGCATAGCTTGGAAAAACTACTCATGCCAAAACACAAATGTGCAGAGATTCCTCAATTTTGTCAGTGCAAATGCCTTGGAACAGCTAGTCAGTACCCCTACAAGAGATAATATCTTGGACTTGGTATTAACCAACATGAGTAACCACGGCAGCATCCCTGCGGTATCATCCTCCCTGGTAAGATCCAACCATAAAGCGGTTACTTTCAAAGTCACAATTTCCCCTGCCCCCCCCCCCCCCCAGCTAGGGTCAAACAAAAAAAACTTCTCCAAAGCTGATTACAGCCTCCTGATGGATGGTATAAACAGCTTCACATCCCCCTCCCCCTCTCTAGGACCTGGCACCAGTATTCAGTACTACACCAAAACACTATACAAGCATTTATGTAGATGCACGGAATCAGGAATACCCAACAGGACTAAATCATCCTCCGCAGGGAAGACTAAACCTGTCTGGTGAACATCTGCAATAAATAAACTCTATACCAAAAGGAAAAAATTGCTGTCCAGGACCAAGAAGGAGCAAGTGCCCAGTTGGAAGCAATTTCTCCTTAGCCTGAACAAGAAAATAAGAGCACTAGTGAAATCCTCCAAAGCAAAGTCAAATTGGCCATGTGTACTAGAGACAGTCACAAGGCCTTCTTCATATATGGTCATAGTCTTAAAGGAAGCACCCAGGTCTGTTCAGAACTGGTGATCAAGGACACCACATATACAAATGCCGTAGATATAGCAATCTTGCTGGCTGACAGATTTAGCGAAAACTTCACTCCTCTTTCCCCCCCATCAGTAAATTAGGACATCCTCAGTACCTGCCCCCTTCCCCTTATATCTACGGAACAGGTCATCACTGCTGTCTCAAAGGCAAAAAATACAGCCTCCATGGGACCTGATAACATTCCAGGCTGCATCCTACATGAATTCAGGCAGGAACTTGCAGTACCATTAGACACCCTATTCAACCAAAACCTGAGTACCTGCTTCATCCCAGCTGAGTGGAGGACAGCCACTGTCATCCCTTTGGACAAAAGTGGAGCGTCCACTGATCTGGGAAATTACAGGTCCATCAGTCTAGCCTGATCTGCAAGCCCATGGAATGGATTATCATGGACCTCATTAACAAGGACATTGGCAACCTCCAAACACTCAGTCCCACACAGTTTGGCTTTGTCAAGGGGAGGTGGTGTGTGTTAAATTTGGTTGACTTCTTTGAGAAAGTCACCAAAAGCCACGGACGAGGAGGGAATGGTGCACACCGCCTACCTTGACCTGGCCAAAGCCTTCGAGACTATTCCCCACTCGGGAATAGTAGATGAACTCTCCCAACTAGGCATCAATTCATATGTTACCAGATGGGTAGCTAAGTGGCTCACTGATGGAATCCACCTAGTCAAAATAGGGGAAGCCACCTGAAGCAGTAGGCCCATAACAAGTGGCATACCCCAGGGTTCGGTCTTGGGGGCCTCTGCTATTTGGGATGTACTTTTCTGAGGTGCAGGCCAAAACCAGTGAGCTATGGCTGACCAAGTTTGTAGATGACTGCATGCTGGGCACTGTCATCAGTTCACCTAGAGATGTGGACATGTGGTTAGGGGCATGATTTTGTTTTTATGGTGTTACAGGTGGTGCATACTGATACTGAGATCGGTGATGGTAAGAACAGAACCGAATGGGCCAAGTTACGTTGGATTGTTTTGTTGCAAGCTGACAAAAGGAGTGGGCTTAATGAGACTATTCCACTCAAACCTCACCTTAAATCACATGCTCTGTTTAAGTAGTTTTGTTGGCTATTTTTTATTTTATTTGGTTTTATTGAATGCTTTTAAGTGATTTATCGTGAATAATCAGATGAAGCATCTTTGATGCGAAAGCGCTCATCTCTAATAAAAGTTTTTACTATTTTATTTCTCATCTCTGTGGTGCCCTCAGTTCGTTTTGGATTTTATTCATTTTTTGAGGAAATACTTTCTCCTTTTGTTTGCTGTACTGTTCTAAATGGACCTATTTCAGTCTCAGCCCTGATGAATATAAATGACAGCAGACGAGTAAGCTAACAAAAAGTATTATGAATGCAAACAAAATGTTGTGTGAGGGTAACGCACGTAGAAGAAGAGAATGAAATAATGAAGGGATGGAGTGCAACATGTAATAGATAGCAAAAGTAAAATTAGGGCATGCAGAAATTAACTGTATAGAGTATGTTAGGTGTGAAACAGATGTCATACATTACAAGTGTAGGGAAATAATGTGAGGAAGACAAACGTGTCTAACTGGTTAAAGGAAGAATGGGGGATTAGGTGATGTGTCCAGAAGGAAAGCTTTTACAAATTGACTCTGACTTGAGCTGACTATGATTCATATGAAGTGATCGGTGCAACATGAAGCTTTTAATATTAATAGGAAGGGATTCCCTTAGTTGGGGCCTAGAATAGAGAAGGCATAGTTAGTGCAATGAAGTCTGGTTCTGGGATATTGAAGAAGTGGACCAGAGTGGTTAACACTTAGATTTTAACTGGGGGGCTCTTCTGAAGAGGTTGAAGACAGGATGGTCAGGAGTGCTGTGTGAGGAGCTTTTAAAGTTGGGATCCAAGAAGAAGTTTGCATATTGTTGAACAGGTAGCCAGTTGACTTTATTAAGCTTGATACAGTAATATGTACTCATTTCTGTAGGAAGAAGGTAGTGAAATGGCAGATAGAGTTGGTGGAGGAGTTTTTCTTGAATGCTGCTGCAACCAAGAAATGTGCAAATATAATGCCTTCTTCAAAGGTATTTGAAGGAGATGATTTGATCAATGGGGTTGTCAAGATAGTCATGGATTAGAAATGACTGAGAGATTTTCTGCCATTTAGTGGAGTTACCAAATAGCATTGCTTTAGTTTTCAGGGTATTCGGCCTTAGCATTTTGTTGCTAAGCCATTTGATAAGAGAAAGGAAATCAGTGTGTAATTTATGTATGGCTGAGGAGGTCAAGTTTAAGTGAAATAAAACAGTGTCATCAGCATAAGGTAAAAGAGAGTGAGGAAGGTCAAGTGGTAGTTTATTAATGACAATGGAAGAAAGAAGGGGAGCTAGAATGGAGACCTGAAGGACTTTAAGGAGTGAGTGGAAGCAGAAAACTGAACAATGAATAATTGATTGGAAAGATACTTTTTAAACCAGAAAGCTGTATCTGGGCTAATTCCAGTTTCCTTCGGGTCATCTTAAAGAATGTTATGGTCAACCAGATTGAAAGCTCTGATGAGGTCAATATAGATGGCTCCAGTGTAGAGGCCTTTGTCCATAGCTAGGAGGATGTTATCAGTAAGTTTCCAGAGTGCTTTTAAATTGCTCCTACCAACTCAGAAGCCATGCTGTTTTGAAGATGCTAGATGGCATTGGGTGATGTAATGGATGAGTTGATCGTAAACTAATTTTCAAGGATTTTTCCAAGTGTGGGAATAATGAAGATGGGATGAAAGTCACCGGTTTGGGCGGAATTAGTTTTTTGGGGGGATGGGTTTAATAGTGGCTATTTTCCAGGTATCAGGCATGTTGTTTTGAATTAGGCAGAGATTATAAGTGTGAAGAAGGGGTGGGAACATGAACAACAAGACCGAAGTCTCAGAACAGGAATGGATAATTAGGCTTCAGGCTGACAGACCACCTGGACTAAATAGTAAGGTTTCACTGAAACCTTTTCTTAGGAACAGGGCTTTGAAACATTGATTATTATGTTTGGTCACATCTAATATTTGTACATATATTTTACAGTTTAACCACTATCTAATTTTATAGAGCATGTTTTTACAGTTTTTTTTACATATATTTTTAGTTCACTATTTATATGATTGATTGTTTATATAGTGTTTGTATAGTGTATGCCTTTAACTTTTATTTATTCAATCAAGATGCTGTTAACTGATTGGATATGACCTAGATGTATCATTATTTAAACAAGAGCAGCAGTTACTGTAGTATGTCTGAGGAAGCAGAGAGGACTCTGTGAAAGCGCTCACACGTTTTATATTTTTACTATTTTGTATTAAAGTGTTGTTTTGCCGTGTGTATTCCAACGAGTTGGTGGCTTTTTTAGAATGTTATACTTTTATCGTTGGTTACTTTATCCAGATTCGGGGGATCTGTGTTTGATAGTTTCGTATTTTTCCCCTATCTGGACATGGCAAATGAATTTGAGGTGACAACCTATGCCGAGGCAGCCACGAATATAGGACCGAAGGAATAGCCAGATGAAGCTGAATGAGAGACTGAATTCTATACTAAACCCTGCTGGTAATCCTTTACTGGTTGAAGGTATACTGCGACAAACTGACATTCACTCTATTACTGATAATAATCAATCTGAGAATTTTTTGAAAAGCTTTAGAAATCTTGAGAATAAGCGCCTTCAATGGCAACGTTTTCACTTAGAAGCATCGCTAAAGTTTAGAATTGCACCCAGAGGTCTTAGAGTGTTAACAATGCCCAGTTATGGACATGCATACCCTGTCCTCCTTAAACGTTGGCAAAGTCTTAACTTAGAATGTAGTGCTAAGTATATGCAGCTTCTAATAGATTACTTCAAACCAGAAGACGATGAGCTGCTTAAAGAAATTAATATACTGCACAATGACATTTTTGACACATTTTCTAGTGAAATAATAGCTGATAAGATTGCTCAGCTACATGAACATATTAGCCAATATGAGAAACGTCTCTCTAGCGCTAAAACTAAAAAAATACATGGAGGTTTACATGATTTTGAACTGGGCAATGTGTTCTCCTGGAACAGAGAGAGGAGTACACAGGAAACACCTAGACAACAACCAGGAAGTGGGCGTGACTACACCAGCAGTGAACGGAGAGGAACAGCAGTTACAAGCACACTGCATATAGATGCTGAAAACTCCATTTTCAGTGACCTACAGCCCAGTAAATTATCTTCAGATGCTGCAACTAGTGTTGGTGCCAGCACTTCTAAGGCTACAGCAAAAACAACAACTAGAAGTGATGAAATACCAGTTGTTAAACCAAAGAATACAGCACTGGCCTGTGTTAGTTACATAAACAATGCTAGAGATTCCAGCATTCATGAATGCTCTTCCAAGAATACAAATGGGACTTTTTTGTTAGAAAAACCTTTCCCAATACGAAGGAGGTCACGCAGTCGACCCCAGTATGGCAAGACACGGAGACCTCACAGTGTGGACGACCAGAACAAGTTCCTGAAGAGAAGCAAACAGGTTTGATTTTTAATATTTCCTCCATTTCATTGGTTGAAGCACAAAAAACTTTATTAAATAGAGGTTTGAGTTTTGTTCCTGCCCAGAGAGTAGACTTGGTGAATGTGCTAAAAGAACTGAAGCTATTTGGCAGGACACTGACTTTAAAAACTGTTTTTCAAGGTGGATCCAATGAATATAATGTTTTTAAAAAAACTAGTACTTTTGTTTCTCCCAGTAACTCTGGGATTGATTTATTCATTGATGTGTGTGAAAAACAAATAAGAAGTGTGCTTAGTAATGATGCTACCAGTGTTTTTTATAATTTATCTAAATGTGAACAGCAAGCATTAAATGACTTAAAATGCTGTAAAAGTGTTGAAATACGCCCAGCAGATAAAGGTGGAGGAATTGTTATTTTAGATAGAGACAAATATTTTGCAAGTATGTTAGTACAGTTAAGTAACACTGATACTTATTGTGAGATTTCTGCAACTCATATTAAAGCCATTACAGATAGACTGCAAGTTTTTTTGTTTGATATGTTAATAACAGGCATGATTTCTGAGCCACTTTTTTAATATTTCAATATAGAGTACCCAGTGACTCCAATTATGTATGGTTTACCAAAAGTCCATAAAAACATAGAAAGCCCACCCATGCGACCTGTAGTATCTAGTCGGGGGTGGGCGACAGTACCACTGTCAATATATGTTGAGAAAAATCTGCATCCTATACTTAAAGAATGTCTCATTGGACACTAAGGATTTTTTGAGAGACCTTAGTGCACATTTGGAGGGTATAGATGACCAATGTTGGCTTGTTACTCTTGATGTAGAGTCCCTTTTCACAGTTATTCCCCATTCTTGGGGCATAGACAATGTAAGGGAACTACTTAATAGAAAAGGGATAGAAAATACCAAAATTCGACTTATTTGTACCTTACTTGAGATCATCCTAGAAAATAATATCTTTGTGTTTGGCGACAAGTTTTATATACAGAAGGTTGGCGTGGCTATGGGCACTGCTTGGGCCAATAGCTACGCCAACCTAGCACTTGTACAATGGGAAACTGAGAATATTTTGACAGGTAACGTTTTTGCTAAGTCTATTATATGGTACAAACGTTTTGTTGATATTTTACTGTTGTGGCATGATAACGAAGATAATTTGCAGCAATTTCTAAATTTCATTAATACCATTACCCCCTTTTTGAATTTCACATACAAATACTCAAATAGAGAAATAGAGTTTCTAGATGTAAAAGTTACAAGAGATGCACTCAATTATGTTCATACCTCCATGTACAGGAAACCCATTAGAAAGAATAATGTTCTACATAGTAGTAGTAATCCTAACTACACTAAAACCAATGTGATCAAAAGACCGATAGATGCATGAGGCTATATAATGATGATGATAGTTTGTCCCAGGCACTTACCCTGCTAAAACATTAATTTATTGAAAGGGGATATAAAGCCAGAGATATAGACAAATAAAAGTGGCTTGGAATGAGAGAAGAGAGACGTACAAGCCCTATTATGATAGGACGAGAACCAACCAGGATAACCAAAGTAACTATGCCACCAGTACCACAGTAACCAGGAATCCAGAGAAGGATGTATTATGTTTTCCAGTAACATTTGTAAGTAATATCAGTACAGTCTGTGGTAGAATTAAAAACAACTGAGAAATATTGTTAAATGTGGATGAACTAGAAGGTGTTAAAGGGGCTACACAATTGTTTACCTTCAAAAACAACATGTCGTTAAAAAGACAGTTGTGCTATAAGAAGTTAGATGGAGACCACTATGCAAGGACTGATAGGCTGGGTACCTTTCCATGTAGAAGGTGTACAGCCTGCCCTTTCATATTTGGAGGGGGGCAGTATACACACCCGACTAGAAAGTTCAGCATTGATACACGCTTTTATACAGACTGTTATAGTAAGAATGTTGTATACTTTGGTTTCTGTACCAAATGGCCAGCCTACTATGTAGGCAAAACTAATCGGCTACTGAAAGTTAGAGTCTTAGAACATGTAAGGGACATTAAAAATAAAAAAGAGACAAGTGCGTTAGTGATGCATGTTATAAAGGAGGGAGCCACACACACCTTCAAGTTTCTAGTGTTACATATCATACAAGATAATAAAAGAGGTGGGAACATGAACAACAAGATCGAAGCCACAGAACAAGAATGGATAATTAGACTTCAGGCTGACAGACCACCTGGACTAAATAGTAAGGTTTCACTGAAACCTTTTCTTAGGAACAGGGCTTTGAAACATTGATTATTATGTTTGGTCACATCTTCTAATATTTGCACATATATTTTACAGTTTAACCACTATCTAATTTTATAGAGCATGTTTTTACAGTTTTTTACATATATTTTTAGTTCACTATTTACATGATTGATTGTTTATATAGTGTATGCCTTTAACTTTTATTTATTCAATCAAGATGCTGTTAACTGATTGGATATGACCTAGATGTATCATTATTTAAACAAGAGCAGCAGTTACTGTAGTATGTCTGAGGAAGCAGAGAGGACTCTGTGAAAGCGCTCACGTTTTATATTTTTAGTGTTTTGTATTATGTATTAAAGTGTTGTTTTGCCTTAGTATAATGTTGCCTGGAGGTTGAGGATGGGTTCTAAGTATGCCAGGCATTGTCCCTGAGACTAAGGCAGCATTTCAGTTCATGCATGAGGCAGATGTTTTTTTGGTTGTTTATAGAGCCATATGATTTTAGGAATGAGTTTTTTTGTAGAGGTTTGTGAGAATATGTGTAAGAAGAATGCTGCAGTGGTTATTGTCAGTAGAGGAAAGTGTGGGAGACCAGTCTAATGGGGCTAGAATTGTTTTAATTTGAGAATGTTAGATTGAGATTTGAGATAGAATGATATGAGGGAGGGAGCGATTTTGTTTTTGTGGTGAGAGATATTGAAGTTGATTGAACAGATTTGAGATAGAATGATATGAGGGAGGGAGCGATTTTGTTTTTGTGGTGAGAGATATTGAAGTTGATTGAACAATGGTCACTGAAGGAAGGAGGTTGAATGAGAACTTGAGAAATAATGTTAGGATTGTTAGTATGAAGATCAAGAAGTCACTGATGAGAAGAGTTAGGGTTTGGTCTGCTGGGTTCTGTTACAAGTTACTTGAGCTTGAATTCATTAATGATTTCCATGCTCTGTTTAAGTAGTTTTGTTGGCTATTTTTTATTTTATTTGGTTTTATTGAATGCTTTTAAGTGATTTATCGTGAATAATCAGATGAAGCATCTTTGATGCGAAAGCGCTCATCTCTAATAAAAGTTTTTACTATTTTATTTCTCATCTCTGTGGTGCCCTCAGTTCGCTTTTGGATTTTATTCATTTTGAGGAAATACTTTCTCCTTTGTTTGCTGTACTGTTCTAAATGGACCTATTTCAGTCTCAGCCCTGATGAATATAAATGACAGCAGGCGAGTAAGCTAACAAAAGTATTATGAATGCAAACAAAATGTTGTGTGAGGGTACGACGCATTTAGAAGAAGAGAATGAAATAATGAAGGGATGGAGTGCAACATGTAATAGATAGCAAAAGTAAAATTAGGGCATGCAGAAATTAACTGTATAGAGTATGTTAGGTGTGAAACAGATGTCATACATTACAAGTGTAGGGAAATAATGTGAGGAAGACAAACGTGTCTAACTGGTTAAAGGAAGAATGGGGGATTAGGTGATGTGTCCAGAAGGAAAGCTTTACAAATTGACTCTGACTTGAGCTGACTATGATTCATATGAAGTGATCGGTACAACATGAAGCTTTTAATATTAATAGGAAGGGATTCCCTTAGTTGGGGCCTAGAATAGAGAAGGCATAGTTAGTGCAATGAAGTCTGGTTCTGGGATATTGAAGAAGTGGACCAGAGTGGTTAACACTTAGATTTTAACTGGGGGGCTCTTCTGAAGAGGTTGAAGACAGGATGGTCAGGAGTGCTGTGTGAGGAGCTTTTAAAGTTGGGATCCAAGAAGAAGTTTGCATATTGTTGAACAGGTAGCCAGTTGACTTTATTAAGCTTGATACAGTAATATGTACTCATTTCTGTAGGAAGAAGGTAGTGAAATGGCAGATAGAGTTGCTTATAGATTGGATGGTGGAGGAGTTTTTCTTGAATGCTGCTGCAACCAAGAAATGTGCAAATATAATGCCTTCTTCAAAGGTATTTGAAGGAGATGATTTGATCAATGGGGTTGTCAAGATAGTCATGGATTAGAAATGACTGAGAGATTTTCTGCCATTTAGTGGAGATACCAAATAGCATTGCTTTAGTTTTCAGGGTATTCGGCCTTAGCATTTTGTTGCTAAGCCATTTGATAAGAGAAAGGAAATCAGTGTGTAATTTATGTATGGCTGAGGAGGTCAAGTTTAAGTGAAATAAAACAGTGTCATCAGCATAAGGTAAAAGAGAGTGAGGAAGGTCAAGTGGTAGTTTATTAATGACAATGGAAGAAAGAAGGGGAGCTAGAATGGAGACCTGAAGGACTTTAAGGAGTGAGTGGAAGCAGAAAACTGAACAATGAATAATTGATTGGAAAGATACTTTTTAAACCAGAAAGCTGTATCTGGGCTAATTCCAGTTTCCTTCGGGTCATCTTAAAGAATGTTATGGTCAACCAGATTGAAAGCTCTGATGAGGTCAATATAGATGGCTCCAGTGTAGAGGCCTTTGTCCATAGCTAGGAGGATGTTATCAGTAAGTTCCCAGAGTGCTTTTAAATTGCTCCTACCAGCTCAGAAGCCATGCTGTTTTGAAGATGCTAGATGGTATTGGGTGATGTAATGGATGAGTTGATCGTAAACTAATTTTCAAGGATTTTTCCAAGTGTGGGAATAATGAAGATGGGATGAAAGTCACCGGTTTGGGCGGAATTAGTTTTCTGGGGGGATGGGTTTAATAGTGGCTATTTTCCAGGTATCAGGCATGTTGTTTTGAATTAGGCAGAGATTATAAGTGTGAAGAAGGGGTGGGAACATGAACAACAAGACCGAAGTCTCAGAACAGGAATGGATAATTAGGCTTTAGGCTGACAGACCACCTGGACTAAATAGTAAGGTTTCACTGAAACCTTTTCTTAGGAACAGGGCTTTGAAACATTGATTATTATGTTTGGTCACATCTAATATTTGTACATATATTTTACAGTTTTACCACTATCTAATTTTATAGAGCATGTTTTTACAGTTTTTTTACATATATTTTTAGTTCACTATTTATATGATTGATTGTTTATATAGTGTTTGTATAGTGTATGCCTTTAACTTTTATTTATTCAATCAAGATGCTGTTAACTGATTGGATATGACCTAGATGTATCATTATTTAAACAAGAGCAGCAGTTACTGTAGTATGTCTGAGGAAGCAGAGAGGACTCTGTGAAAGCGCTCACCTTTTATATTTTTACTATTTTGTATTAAAGTGTTGTTTTGCTGTGTATTCCAACGAGTTGGTGGCTTTTTTAGAATGTTATACTTTTATCGTTGGTTACTTTATCCAGATTCGGGGGATCTGTGTTTGATAGTTTCGTATTTTTCCCCTATCTGGACATGGCAAATGAATTTGAGGTGACAACCTATGCCGAGGCAGCCACGAATATAGGACCGAAGGAATAGCCAGATGAAGCTGAATGAGAGACTGAATTCTATACTAAACCCTGCTGGTAATCCTTTACTGGTTGAAGGTATACTGCGACAAACTGACATTCACTCTATTACTGATAATAATCAATCTGAGAATTTTTTGAAAAGCTTTAGAAATCTTGAGAATAAGCGCCTTCAATGGCAACGTTTTCACTTAGAAGCATTGCTAAAGTTTAGAATTGCACCCAGAGGTCTTAGAGTGTTAACAATGCCCAGTTATGGACATGCATACCCTGTCCTCCTTAAACGTTGGCAAAGTCTTAACTTAGAATGTAGTGCTAAGTATATGCAGCTTCTAATAGATTACTTCAAACCAGAAGACGATGAGCTGCTTAAAGAAATTAATATACTGCACAATGACATTTTTGACACATTTTCTAGTGAAATAATAGCTGATAAGATTGCTCAGCTACATGAACATATTAGCCAATATGAGAAACGTCTCTCTAGCGCTAAAACTAAAAAAATACATGGAGGTTTACATGATTTTGAACTGGGCAATGTGTTCTCCTGGAACAGAGAGAGGAGTACACAGGAAACACCTAGACAACAACCAGGAAGTGGGCATGACTACACCAGCAGTGAACGGAGAGGAACAGCAGTTACAAGCACACTGCATATAGATGCTGAAAACTCCATTTTCAGTGACCTACAGCCCAGTAAATTATCTTCAGATGCTGCAACTAGTGTTGGTGCCAGCACTTCTAAGGCTACAGCAAAAACAACAACTAGAAGTGATGAAATACCAGTTAAACCAAAGAATACAGCACTGGCCTGTGTTAGTTACATAAACAATGCTAGAGATTCCAGCATTCATGAATGCTCTTCCAAGAATACAAATGGGACTTTTTTGTTAGAAAAACCTTTCCCAATACGAAGGAGGTCACGCAGTCGACCCCAGTATGGCAAGACACGGAGACCTCACAGTGTGGACGACCAGAACAAGTTCCTGAAGAGAAGCAAACAGGTTTGATTTTTAATATTTCCTCCATTTCATTGGTTGAAGCACAAAAAACTTTATTAAATAGAGGTTTGAGTTTTGTTCCTGCCCAGAGAGTAGACTTGGTGAATGTGCTAAAAGAACTGAAGCTATTTGGCAGGACACGGACTTTAAAAACTGTTTTTCAAGGTGGATCCAATGAATATAATGTTTTTAAAAAAACTAGTACTTTTGTTCCTCCCAGTAACTCTGGGATTGATTTATTCATTGATGTGTGTGAAAAACAAATAAGAAGTGTGCTTAGTAATGATGCTACCAGTGTTTTTTATAATTTATCTAAATGTGAACAGCAAGCATTAAATGACTTAAAATGCTGTAAAAGTGTTGAAATACTTCAGCAGATAAAGGTGGAGGAATTGTTATTTTAGATAGAGACAAATATTTTGCAAGTATGTTAGTACAGTTAAGTAACACTGATACTTATTGTGAGATTTCTGCAACTCATATTAAAGCCATTACAGATAGACTGCAAGTTTTTTTGTTTGATATGTTAATAACAGGCATGATTTCTGAGCCACTTTTTTAATATTTCAATATAGAGTACCCAGTGACTCCAATTATGTATGGTTTACCAAAAGTCCATAAACATAGAAAGCCCACCCATGCGACCTGTAGTATCTAGTCGGGGGTGGGCGACAGTACCACTGTCAATATATGTTGAGAAAAATCTGCATCCTATACTTAAAGAATGTCTCATTGGACACTAAGGATTTTTTGAGAGACCTTAGTGCACATTTGGAGGGTATAGATGACCAATGTTGGCTTGTTACTCTTGATGTAGAGTCCCTTTTCACAGTTATTCCCCATTCTTGGGGCATAGACAATGTAAGGGAACTACTTAATAGAAAAGGGATAGAAAATACCAAAATTCGACTTATTTGTACCTTACTTGAGATCATCCTAGAAAATAATATCTTTGTGTTTGGCGACAAGTTTTATATACAGAAGGTTGGCATGGCTATGGGCACTGCTTGGGCCAATAGCTACGCCAACCTAGCACTTGTACAATGGGAAACTGAGAATATTTTGACAGGTAACGTTTTTGCTAAGTCTATTATATGGTACAAACGTTTTGTTGATATTTTACAGTTGTGGCATGATAACGAAGATAATTTGCAGCAATTTCTAAATTTCATTAATACCATTACCCCCTTTTTGAATTTCACATACAAATACTCAAATAGAGAAATAGAGTTTCTAGATGTAAAAGTTACAAGAGATGCACTCAATTATGTTCATACCTCCATGTACAGGAAACCCATTAGAAAGAATAATGTTCTACATAGTAGTAGTAATCCTAACTACACTAAAACCAATGTGGTCAAAAGACCGATAGATGCATGAGGCTATATAATGATGATGATAGTTTGTCCCAGGCACTTACCCTGCTAAAACATGAATTTATTGAAAGGGGATATAAAGCCAGAGATATAGACAAATAAAAGTGGCTTGGAATGAGAGAAGAGAGAGGTACAAGCCCTATTATGATAGGACGAGAACCAACCAGGATAACCAAAGTAACTATGCCACCAGTACCACAGTAACCAGGAATCCAGAGAAGGATGTATTATGTTTTGCAGTAACATTTGTAAGTAATATCAGTACAGTCTGTGGTAGAATTAAAAACATCTGAGAAATATTGTTAAATGTGGATGAACTAGAAGGTGTTAAAGGGGCTACACAATTGTTTACCTTCAAAAACAACATGTCGTTAAAAAGACAGTTGTGCTATAAGAAGTTAGATGGAGACCACTATGCAAGGACTGATAGAATGGGTACCTTTCCATGTAGAAGGTGTACAGCCTGCCCTTTCATATTTGGAGGGGGGCAGTATACACACCCGACTAGAAAGTTCAGCATTGATACACGCTTTTATACAGACTGTTATAGTAAGAATGTTGTATACTTTGGTTTCTGTACCAAATGGCCAGCCTACTATGTAGGCAAAACTAATCGGCTACTGAAAGTTAGAGTCTTAGAACATGTAAGGGACATTAAAAATAAAAAAGAGACAAGTGCGTTAGCGATGCATGTTATAAAGGAGGGAGCCACACACACCTTCAAGTTTCTAGTGTTACATATCATACAAGATAATAAGAGGTGGGAACATGAACAACAAGATCGAAGCCACAGAACAAGAATGGATAATTAGACTTCAGGCTGACAGACCACCTGGACTAAATAGTAAGGTTTCACTGAAACCTTTTCTTAGGAACAGGGCTTTGAAACATTGATTATTATGTTTGGTCACATCTTCTAATATTTGCACATATATTTTACAGTTTAACCACTATCTAATTTTATAGAGCATGTTTTTACAGTTTTTTACATATATTTTTAGTTCACTATTTACATGATTGATTGTTTATATAGTGTATGCCTTTAACTTTTATTTATTCAATCAAGATGCTGTTAACTGATTGGATATGACCTAGATGTATCATTATTTAAACAAGAGCAGCAGTTACTGTAGTATGTCTGAGGAAGGAGAGAGGACTCTGTGAAAGCGCTCACGCTTTTATATTTTAGTGTTTTGTATTATGTATTAAAGTGTTGTTTTGCCTTAGTATAATGTTGCCTGGAGGTTGAGGATGGGTTCTAAGTATGCCAGGCATTGTCCCTGAGACTAAGGCAGCATTTCAGTTCATGCATGAGGCAGATGTTTTTTTGGTTGTTTATAGAGCCATATGATTTTAGGAATGAGTTTTTGTAGAGGTTTGTGACAATATGTGTAAGAAGAATCCTGCAATGGGTATTGTCAGTAGAGCAAAGTGTGGCAGACCAGTCTAATGGGGCTAGAATTGTTTTAATTTGAGAATGTTAGATTGAGATTTGAGATAGAATGATATGAGGGAGGGAGCGATTTTGTTTTTGTGGTGAGAGATATTGAAGTTGATTGAACAGATTTGAGATAGAATGATATGAGGGAGGGAGCGATTTTGTTTTTGTGGTGAGAGATATTGAAGTTGATTGAACAATGGTCACTGAAGGAAGGAGGTTGAATGAGAACTTGAGAAATAATGTTAGGATTGTTAGTATGAAGATCAAGAAGTCAGTGATGAGAAGAGTTAGGGTTTGGTCTGGTGGGTTCTGTTACAAGTTACTTGAGCTTGAATTCATTAATGATTTCCAAGATATTGTTCTGATTAGGGCCAAGAAGGCTGAGGTTGAAGTCCACTATAAGGATAAAGTTTTTGTGAGTTTTTATTTAGGAGGTAATTTCAAGCAGAAGGGTTTTGAATTTGGCTAAAAAGGCAGGAGGTGGGGAGGTAAGCAATAACAAGATGTTAAGGGAGGGGAGGGCATGTGGAGAAGTAGACAGTTGAGAAGAGAGTTTGAAATAATGTTGCTTTCAGCTAATAATTGGACATTTAAATCAGATTTAAAAAGCAGTAGTGTGCCACCATCAGGTCTTAGAACCAGTTCTGCCATCAAGCTAATAGTTGTACCCAGGGAAGAAGTGGTAGATGAAAGGATCAGTGGGTTTGAGCCTAGATTCTGTTATAGCTAAGTCAGTGTGGTGAAGGATGACAAAGCTGTTTAGTTGTTTTGTTTTGTTCTTGATACTGTGGGCTTTTAAGACATGAGATGAAAGAGATGGATCAGGATTAAATTTAATGTTGCTACATAGGAGCACAAGTATTATAGGGGTGAACTTAATAGAGGAATGTGGATAGTTTAAGAGAGTTTATTGTAAGGGATGGGTTCTTAGTATAAGTAAGTGAAAGTGGATGTGACATGCAACGGAAAGTGTGTAAGGGAGGGGATAAGATATATGAGTAGGGAAGTTGAATGGAAATTACTAAGGCAAATAAAAGTACAGATTTAATAAGTGGTGCATGAGAGTTGTATTTCCACTCAGTGGGGGGGATTACTGCTGTGAGTGAAAGATTAAGACGAGCAGCAGGAGCATTTAAGTTGAGATGAAGAGAAGGGAGGGCATTTCAAAAGAGTTGAAACTCCCTGAGGATTTTTATGGGGGGGCAAATAGATGAGTCTGATAAGGTTTAGATGTGAAGTGAGGGATAGATGTCAGCTTGGCAGACAGTGATTACAAAAGAGAGAAGGGTGGGATATGTATGCTGTGCTCCTTTAAACTGCACTTATAATTGTAAGCAAATGTAGGAGGGGATAGAATGGACAAAAAGTAGGAGTTTGTGGGGTGGCTGGGGAATTGGGGGTGGGACGAGAGAAAGCAGGCTTAAAAAAAGCACTAGTGTATGAGTCAATCAGTTTTCAAATGCATAGAAGACTTGTCACCAACAGGAGAACAATACTTCTACCCAGCGATAACTTACCTTATGTATACTTCAAGGTACAGCTTGTGGCCATCTCTACCAGTTTGCCAATGGATTTCCACTCTCATCTATTTTTGTGGTAAAACATTTATATGAAAGGATTGTTGCACTTGAAAGCAAATTCCTCCTCTTTTGGGTTTCAGCCTTGTTCTTGAAAAACTGACCTTATTTCCTTTTGAACTGACCTTTCAGGCTCATTTAAAGTTTATCTCTTGGAAAACTGTTTTGCTTTTTGCTCTGATGTCTGTAAGGCAAGTCTCTGAGCTGGGACCAACCTTATTTGATTTTCCACATGGACAGGGTTATTTTATGCACTAATACATCTGTCATGGGGCAAATGTTTCTGAATTTACCCTGGATCAAGCCATCATAGGTAAGTACTAGGCTAGCTGTCCTTGTGGGCCATTTTAAGCCTAACCAATTTCCCTTTTTGTTCCCGAATTAAACGGACTCCCATTTTTTTCTGGAACTTAAGACAACGGAGAGAAGATTCTGCATACCCTTGATGTACTCTGGTATTACTTTGACAGAACTAAGCTCTTAAGGAAAGATGAACAACTGTGTGTTCCCTATTTTGGGGCTAGGAAGGGTCAACCTGTTTTAAGCAAACAATTGTTTGTTGGCTGTCCTCTGCTGTTGTTTTTTTTGTTACTCACATCATTGTCAGTCTATTCCAGGCAAGGTTAAGGAACATGTCACCAGAGCATTATCCTCAATTGTGACATATTGGGAAGGAGTGGACTCTAGAAGCATTCTAGAGGTAGCAATCTGTATTTTTTTTTTTGCAAACCAGTACAAACTAGATTCGTTTGCAAGTTCCAGTGCAGGCTTTGTGAGGTCCTATCTCCGGGGACCCCTAGATCTTTATCATTCCTCCTAAGAAGGGTAAGCTTTGGGAATCCACCCATATGCCACTGAGGCAGTGTGAATTATGAATATAGTACAGTTATCCAAGTCCTACTTGCCTGTAACAGTAGATGTTCAAATTTCATACTTAGTCAGTGACCCCACCCCACATTCCCCTTTTTTTATATGTAGTTCAGTGGTATCCAACTTTGTGTCACTGGTTGGCTTTGGTTATTTGTGTTGGTGTGTTTTGCCTACACATTAGTTAGTTTCAGGCAATTCTTGCTTCTAGTTCTTATTAGTTCTTCCTTCTTAGCACTAAAAGCCCGAGCTGACTTCTTCTGACACTGGGTTAAGTCTCCCCTGATGGGAGTCAGAGGTGGGAATTCTGAGGTCTAGAAAGCTGCTCGTGTGAGTTTGTGCTGGTACAAAACCCATATGCCACTGAGGTAGTGTGAAATTCAAACTTCTGCTGTTACAAGTAAGTAGGACTTGTGCAACTTTACTTTCTGTGTAATACTAGGGTCTTTCTTGAATTTGAGGCATGCATGGAAAGCTCTGCTACATCTTTCTTTATATCCATCAGGTCATTTACCCTGGTATCTGCCACCATCATACCATACTCGTATTTGTGTGGTTTAAGTGCTCTGAGGGCGCATGTGACATTGGCAATCTTGGCTGTTAAGAGAGCTCACTGTCACCGTGTTTTTGTCTAACCTCATGAGTGTACATTTCTATTTGTCTTTAAGGATTGTTCTTGATGTAATTGGTGTAGGATGTGCTGTTTTCCTGGTGCCTGCCAACTGTGTTGTCACAACTAGTGTTGCAGTGTTCAGTTTACACTGGGGCTTTCTTGTACCCGTTTAAAAGCATGAGCAAGTTTTGATTAAGGGTGATGTTGCACTTAAAAACTGTTACATAAAGAAGCAGTCTGTATTTTAAAGTTTGGCACTTTGTTGCCGTATGGTTTGAACAAAGAACTTGAGTAGAAGGCTTTCCTGCACTAAGTGTTAATCATTAGTTTGTGTTTAATTGTTTTAGTTAATTGATTAATGATGTGATATTGGTTATTTAAGTGTAGCTTGTGCTACGGTGATGTTAACTATGTGAATAGTTTGCTAGCCGAGGTGCTGGAGTATTAAACAATTTTGGATGTTATGCTTCTGCAGTTGGTGGTGTTCGCTTTCTCTGTGTTTTTTATTTTACACTGGGGTTTACACCTGCTACTCTGTTGTTGCTTGTGCAAGGACTGTTTAGTACTTCAGCAGAATAACAGGAGCATTTCATGCAGCTTGTGTCAGATGAATTAGATAAGCCAAATGCTGGTATCCATAGTGTGTGTGTGTGTGTGTGTGTGTGTGTGTGTGTGTGTGTGTGTGTGTGTGTGTGTGTATGTATGTATGTATATACATGCATACATACATACAGAGTCCAAGTGATGCTTTTTAGAACTATTGCTTTAGAAGGAGTGCTTGATAAGAGACATAAGCAGTTGATTTCAGCAAATCAGAGAGAGCTCCTAAGTAGTGATATTGTAGAAGGATATAGTAGTAGATCAGGTGTTAGGAAGTACTATTTTGGCACAAGTACATTGCCAGAGAGAAGAGAGGTGTGATCTGAAAGACTTCTTAAAGAGAGCAGGATTACTGATTGTTCTGATAGAAGGTGGGAGGGCATTCCATAGTTTTGAGACAGTAAAATAGTACAGCATTTGACCAGCTGCAAGGTTAGGTTTTTAAACTTTCTCCCATTTTAACAATGCTGTGCTAGGATGGATGACTGACAAGGATGAATGTTTTTTTTCTGCAGCTCTTACAGCAGATCATATTATTTTATCAGTTATCACCCCTTTCTACAGTTTATCTTATTTTCTTTCATTTTTATTTGTTAAACAGGGTATAGCCAGGGCCGGCCTTAGCCGAAATGGTGCCCTAAGCGAAGTAATGCTCCGGTGCCCCTTAAGCCCCACCCATACCACACTCATGAAACACCCCTATTTGAGCCACACCCACTGGGTCATTCCCCAAGAAAGCCACTCCAGTCATTTTCTTAAATTATTTAAATGCATAGGAAGAACAAGATACCTTGTAATGTAGTTAAACTGCAGCCCTTTAGGGGGTAAAGTTAGCACTGAACCTATCTGCCAGGATGTTGGCAATCAGTTGTTTCTGTATATTTAGTGCCATTGCACTGTAACTCAGAGCAGATCTGAGTGTTACCATTGAGATTCTTGACATAACTATAGAATGCTTTGTGGTTGTCTTTAGAAACAGTGACGATTTTGTTTTCGTAACTAGCTTTGGAGGATTTTATGAGGGATCTCAGCTTCTTACTGAGGCTGACCAGGGAGTTCATCCAATCATGGGATTTTACTCTCTTTTGCAGTAGTTTCTTTCTTCTGTTGTAGAGTTTGTTTATGGCAGGGGACCACCAGATTTGCTTCCTTTTTTTGGAGGACAGCATTTTGGTTCTGTTCGGGATCTCATGATCCATGCGCTCATGTAAGTGCTTATAAAGTGCATTTGTGTAGGATTCAGCACTTGTACCTCTATTGTCCGTCTGCATGGGTGTCGTGAAGTTTGCCACTTCTGTCTTAAGAAGAGTGAAGTTGGCTTTGGAGAAATTTTTTATGGTGGTTTCCCTAATGGGGATGGGATGTGGATGTCTAGGATGATTAGCTTGTGGTCGGATGACCAGGTCTAGGATATTGCTGCCCCTGGTGGGGATGTGGATAAGTTGATCGAAGGCATTGGAATTTATGAATTCCAGAAACGTTGAGCAAAAGAGTTGGTACATGAGTAGTTTTCCCAGTTAATGGTGGGGTAGTTAAAATCGCCCATTATTAGGGTGTTAAGTTGTACCCTAATATTTTCCAGTGTATCAAGAAATGAGGAGTGGGAATCCTGGGGCAAGGTGTGGGGGATCTGTAGCAAGCTACAGTTTGGATTGTGGTCTTGCCCAGACTTAGTTGCACTTGGATAATCTCGGATGCCTTATGCTGAGCAACTAGCCTGGAGGTGTGGATATCCTAAATGAATATGGACATGCCTCCACCTTTAGTGTTTCGGTCCAGGTTAGGTGGCTGAAAGATGTGGTATGAATTATAGCGTGGTAATGCAGGGGTGCTCTCTGGAGCCTTGAACCAGTCACTGCACAGATGTCGATGTTCTCCATTTTAAGGAGTACCTCGAGTAAGTGCATTTTGAGGTTTGGACTTCTAGCATTGAGTAGCATTACCCTCAGATTTTGCTTGCTTGTACCTGTTATGGTGGTAAATTTGTCATTTGAACCTTGACTAAAAAAGGCACTATAGGGGTGGCAAGAGCCTTAGCCAGTATCCGGAATCCCAAGTGCGACATGTGCAGACCATCTCTGACAAAGCATCGTGGTCTGTCAATCATGTCATCCTAGGCAGACAGATACTGGATCCCCTTAGAGTGACACCAGAAGCTTAGCCAAATGTTGAAGTCAATAATTTTGTCCTTGTACTGTGGTATCATTCTGGGTGATGGCAGGATGCTACTCAGGGTTAGGGTCATACCTGCCTGGGCTACAAGATCGGAGAGCTCCTCCAAGTCTCTCTTCATGTAGTCCAGGGAGGTAAACAATTACTCTTAGCTATAGACTCCAGCAGTAACATGCTCTGCCACTTCTCTTCATATATAACGGATGCAGGGCAGTAAACCTATGTGCAAATGACACCTTTTGAAAGGATAATACACTGTTATGGGTTACAGAAGGATGAATGTTAGTGGGCTGCCCATCTTGTAAATTTACCAATATTAATTATCAAGGTGGTTGTGACATACTTGTGCATAATTTTAACCATCATTCACCCAAAAACAATCACAAATAACCTAGCCAAGCTAGTCTCCACTATACATTAATCCTGTGCGATAGTGGAGGCCCATGAGACATTTGCAAATGGCCTCTTAAGGACATATAAGTGTTTTAGTACAGGACCAGTGAATGCCCATTGAATTAAGTCAGTTTGAGTACATTCAAGCAAATAAAACCAAGCCCCATTAGCTGTAGACATGCCAGGATTTTGACCTGGTCAGGGCATTCAATTGTCTGACTACACTGTATTACAAACAGAGCTTAAAAGTCAATGCTTTGCAACCTGTCAGTGGGAAGTTTTGATTTATTGACCCGAACGTACTTATATACGTTTAGCTGAAACACTAGTGTCTCCTTAAGAGGTAACTTGCACATACCCCATGGGCCTCCACTACAAAAAATATAAAGTATTACTCAGTTTAGACTCGAGCTTGACTGTGTCTTTCTTGTAGTTGCAACAGGTGGTACAAAAAGAAGAGAAAAAAAATACAATGCAGACAAAGCAATGTCAAGTTCCAGTTCTCACACAAAAATACTGAAAAGTGCCAAAACATTAAGACATAAATTAAATTAGACAATGAGTTACTACTGCATAAAGCGGGTTACTACGGTTCACAAAAAGGATAACCAATTGTAAAAATTATTAAACAGTGATCCTACTGCACACATCCATAAAGGGGTCTGACTGTGGCACCATTCAAAAAACGCCTTATCTAGGATATCACACTCAGATGATACGGCTTTGTGTGTGTTTTGTTCTGATACAGCGCAATTGTTTTGCAGTGCAGTGAAATCTTTATATTTTACGTCGAGAGAGCATACAATCAGTTCACAAAATGCACTCAACACAGACACATATCCTACAACTAATCACAGAACCCTGTAATTAAAATAATAATATGCACTGCTACCCCAAAAGCCATAGAAAGCTGGAGAAGGCAAACTATTCCTCAATCGAAACACAGTACAACAGATATCCTATTTACATACTCTCTTGTTAGAATTCATCTCCTTATACTACCAATGCAGTGTGCACATATTTCAAGTAAATGCCCACATTCAATAACATAAAGCTAATCACGGCAGTATCAAGAAAAAAAATGCCATAGGAACACACATGTGAACACTACCGCCTGCTCTCTGGAATGGAAAGGGGGAGTGTTAATACTGCAAACGTGCATGCAAGTATAAAATTCAGTTATCGTGCATACTTGCACATCTAAGCATCTGCTTTTCCAAGAGAAATAAATTACATGTACAAAAGGATAATAATAAAGATCATACTATCTTCCTTGCTTTGTAGAAACCAAGCCCTACATATGCCATAAAAAATGTACTTTTACCCGCAATCAATAAACTTATTAAACATGAAGAAACACACAAAATAACCAATATGCATTTTAAAACAAATCTCCTTCCAACACCATCAAATATTTACAAAAAAATACTTTTACAATGAACAATACCAGAAGAAAATAGAAGATTCCCACACCAGTGCTTGCAAATTCCATACACATTCATACACACATACTTTCTCTCACATACAGAAATCCAGTTTAAACTACACAAACACACACACGAATACACTTACCTTCTTTTTAAACAAAATGCCCACACACATACACACGGAATTAATCCCTGTCTTAAAGTGCTTGTTTAATTTTTGTGCGCCACCATAGAACATCTTTACATCAGTGTCATGTGTCGGTGTGCATGCGTATGACGCGCATGTACTTCTTAAAGGTACTGTGTGGAACGAGATTTTTTTTTTTTAAGCCTCCTGGCCATGCTGTACGTATAAAAGTGGGAGGGCACTCGCCACTCCCCATCATCCGGCACGCGGCGCCCTATGGTTTATTTATTCATTTTAATTAATGTACTTTCGTATTATGCGTTCGCATAATAAGAAAAGTAAATTATTTAAAATAAATAAATAAATGAACACAAACTGCGCCCTTTACTAGGCCGGCCTGTATAGCGCCCTAGGCGGTCGCCAAGTTTGCCTATGCCTAAGGCCGGCCGTGGGTATAGCTCTGATCTGAGTGGATGTTTTTTTAGGCCTAGCCCTGAAGAGAATACAGAACAAAATCATTGATGAAGAGTTTAGAGTAGTATAAGCACATACAGAGTGAGGGATGGTTATTAAAGGAGAATTTGCATATAGAATGGATAAGCACTGAATGGTATATATAAAGTGAACTTGTATGCATAGTAAGTAAACCTTTTATTTACAGAATGAACAAATTATATATACAGTAAACATTACGATATTAAATGGTTGAACGTTGAAAGCCTTATAATGAAACATCTGTTGGAGCATTTAGTTTAATAAGGTCATAGACTAGGGATTTTCACTGAATCTGTGGGTTAAGTAGGAAATATCTGAGTGTATGTAAGCCGTTTCTTCTGTTACGTGCTGTTTGAGTGGAAGTTAGGGTGCGAGTGTTGGTTTGATCAGTTGAGGTTTCCTTTGTTGCACCATTTGCATTTTCCTTGGTTAAAGAAATGAACTCTTACTTCTTTCCTGAAACTATGGAAGGTCATTGTGTCAGGTTTGGAATTTGGGATAGATTCCCATATTCTTGAGACCATGACCATGACCATGACTGAATATGTGAGCACAATTTTGTTTTAGTCTGGTGAAGGGGTAAAGAGGTTTGGGGTAGAGGTGTACTTCAGCCATGAGTTCTGTGGGGTTTGTCTTTCTGAGAACCTGCTAGCAAAGAATGAGAAGGACTGTAAGTTGGTAAGTTTCAATAACATGGAGGCTAGTGGAGTGTAGTTCTTTGTGGGATGGGTAGCTGACTGGCTTTGTAGAGAATGTGGCAGTTTTCTTTTCAGAGAAAAGAGACTTGTAAACTTGCATATGTTATTGGAGGTTAATTTGAGTAGGGAGTGGTTTCTTTTTGAATTGGTAGTGATTAAGGGAAGTCCATATTCCTTTTGTGGTAAAAGGACTCACTTAACTATGCCAGTCCTGCCTTGGAGAAAAAGAAAATGTGAGATAATTTTTCCCCAGTAGTGAGGTTTATTGACACTGGCTTTAATGATTTGTATGTGGTACTGAATGTTGAATGTGGAGCCTAGACAGAAGTTCAGGTTTCTGTATCTGTGGGCAGTTTCAAACGATTCCTTATTGTTGTTTGTAAATGCCAAGTTTGAGGATTGTTTGTGAAGTTTATGAGAAGTCCTGAATAAGATAGTTTTAGTTTCTTCACAATTAGTGTAAGTTTGTATAGGTTCAACCATTTACTCAGATTGGAAAGGTCAGTTTGAAGGTGGCTAGAAACAGATCACCATGATGTCTGCAGAAAGTGTATTGAGTAATATGGACAGTTGGTGTCTGTTTATGTACAAATTGAATTTCTTACCTTTTAAGAAGATTGGCTTATGACAATAACTGATGTCATTTGTTGTCATTATTGGGAAGGCTTCTTGAATAAATTATTTTCTTAGATGGAGTTTATGATGTGCGAAAACAAGAGGCCATTGCTTATGACCAATGTAACATAGATGGAGTGACGCTGGTCTGGCATAGTCCCAGGAGGAAGACTTTTGTGGGAAAAGAACAGAAGTGATGTTGCAGTGGGAAGTATGGTCTATGTCAGGAAATGCTTCTGGCTCATTGCTTTAGTGAGAACATCATACGGCATTGTTCTTCACTGTTCTATGTTCCTGTGTAATGGAGGACTTTACTGAACAGTTCATAGGTGTCAAATCATGAGCTTGTTCTGAAAGACAACGCAAGGCATGGAGCCCTGTACTGTTTTTGAGCCATAGAGTATATATGCTGGCTGTTCATATTTTAGGTGAATGATGCACAGCCTGCTTATCTCTGTTCAGAGTTAATTCTGAGTCTATCCCCTTGGTCATATTTTCCCCAGTGCCCCAGCAGTCTGTTAAAAAAAAAAAAAAAAAAAAAAAAAACACCAGTGAAAAGAAGTCTGATGTGGGCTGTTTAAGTTGTGTAGTCATTCACCACAGAACATGTAATCACTAACATTGGAAAGTTGACCTCATTGTCCTGATATCAGCATGTGTCCGTTTTGGAGAGGAGGTCTGGTAGTGCAAGTAAGGTAAGTGACTTTTCCTTAGAATCTTACATTATGCACATGGGATATGATGAGATTCAGACCCCACTCCCAATATCATATCCCCTCAGTTCAATTAGTACTGCTTCCATTGTGCAACACCATAAAATAGGTCTTTTTAAGATTGGTTTAAATTTGCTCATGTTTGTGGTTCTAGATCACTTTTGCCAGTCTGCCCTCAGTAATAATAGGAGTAGTCGTTTCTACACTTGCCACAAGTAGTGCAGTAATCTTTTTCATTTTCTAAGAAACAATACTAACTGTAATGCTGCTTCACTTTTAATTGAATGTTAAATACTTGCCACAGGTAGTACATACATTTTTTAATTTTCTAGGAAACAGTAGTAACTGTAATGCAGCTTCATTTTAATTGAATGTTAAATATTCCAGGTAAAACATGGAGGTCATGCAGCAGGTGTTGTATTGGAATACCAGCAGGAGTTATCCAAGATTAAGTCAGAAACAGAGAAAAAAATTCTCTTCTATGAAGAAGAGCTCGGGAGACGTGAGAGCTCTCATGCCTCTGAAATAAAATATTTGAAAAAGGAGATCCGTGATTCCGAAAGCATTCACTTGGCATTACAGAAAGAGATCATGATGTTGAAAGACAAAGTAGAAAAAGCCAGAAGGGAGAGGTAAGCTTTTTTTTTTTAAAGTTCTTTTGTGTCTGGGAGTGGGGGTGGAGGGGGGATAATGGTTGCCTTGCTTTTCTCACCTGGTTTCATTGTTGTGAATTGTTGTAGAGCTGTTTTTTTTTCTGTTATTTTGGTAACCCATTTATCTAGCATATGCTTAACTGGCTTAATATTATAATCCAAATGTACTCAACATTTTGTCTTTTATTTTATTTTATTTTTTTACTTGGAGTACTTGCATTCAAGAACTGAATTGCATGTTTCCTCCCACTCTGTAATGTATGTGTGAAGGGTAATTCAGCTGCTTTTAAAGTATGTGTAGCAGTAAACAGCGCTCCCCAGCTTCCAGGATGACTGCACATCAATTAACAGGTTGATTAGAACTCTTCTTCCGACTTTTTCCCCGTTAGTGGTCGCCACAGCGGATCACCTGTCCGCTCATGATTGGCAGTGGAGTTTGATGGTGTTGAGTTGCCAGCCGGGTGCCTAACCTTCCAAAGAAGGCACACACAAGCACAGACTCATGCGTAGGGCCAATTTAGAATGTCCAAGCCACCTTCAGCATGTCTTTGGGATGTGTGAGGAAACTGGAGCACCCGGACGAAACCCATGCGACCACTGGGAGGACATGCAGACTCTGCACAGAAGGCTAAAATTTAGTTCCTGACCTTCAGTACACAGCCTGGATGTCAGCAGAGAAGACAAATAAGGGAAAATGGAGAAGAAAAAAATGGAAGGAAAGAGCCTTGCAGCTGTTCACTGAAAAGCAGTTCATGTTTCAGTTTTGATACAGGAGATGACTTCTAGTAATTTAGAGGAAAAATGAGTCAAAGGCATTAAAAGTGTTTGAAGTAAGTGAGACACTGGAGGAATATATAAAGTCAAATGACAACAAGCAGGAGTGAATAGAAGAAGCTGTAATTACTTATTAAGATATGAGTTGATAAAACTGCAGAAATCAGAAGTTAAAATGAAGAAAATGAGGCTTCTCAGAATTGTTTGAAAGAGCACACCGAGAAAAACTGAGATTTTCTTGCTGTATCAGGGAAACTGGAAGGAATAGATTGCATTAATTTTATGAAAGTACAGATTAGCAACTGGACTGGTATTCACCAGCAGGGTTTAATTGAAAGGGCACACACCATGTGCATGCTCCAAAATTGGCCATGCAAAAGCAGCCAAGGCCTATAATAAAGATAGTCATACCAGCAGAAAAATATTGATCACTGCTGCAGTAGTTATCATGCTAAGGATACAACTGCCATCCAGCTTCCAAAGCTTTGGGGTGCCTTCCACACACCCAAACCAGTGGGCAACTTGAACTGAGCTGGCAAAAACACAGGTTTGGGCCTCAAGCCCTTCAGAGCTTTCCTGACATCGAAGAGAGTGCTCGTCTGCAGGATTTTTAATGATTGGAGGTTTGATTATGCTGTTCCATGTTGGACAGAAGTTCCCTTTGGGGAAAAACTTCCACATTTAGTATATTATTTGAGCTAATGTGATGGCTTTCTGTTCTGCTGTTGCAGTATTCTTTACATGAGGGAGATTGCCTGCCAAGAGTCCCGATGTCGACGTTGGTCAGTATACTAAAGTCTTTAGTGCCTAGGGTGCGTGGTACATTGCATATAGGCTGTTATTTGACATAGGCCATAAAAGGGATGTACACATGCACCGTCAGCATCCAGTACTGTCGTTTACAAAGATGAAGCGTCATTTTGCTGTGCATGGGAGTCTGCACAAAGTTATTTCTGACAATGACACGCAGTTTACAAGCCAACAGTTCAAAAGATTTGCTGAAGAATGGGTCTTTACTCATGTCACAAGTAGTCTAGAGTACCCGCAGTCAAATGGTTTGGCAGAACGTGCAGTGCAGAGTGCAAAACAGTTGCTTGAGAAGTCAAAACAAGATAACAACGATATTTTCCTGAATCTCAGAAATATTCCTCATGATAAACATCTTGGTTCACCTGCTCAGAGACTTCTGTCGAGATAAACCCAAGCCACATTACCAATTAGTAGTCAGTTGTTGGTCCCATGTGTCAAGAACCAACAGATCAGTGAAAGCTAATATGTTGAAGAAGCGACTATCCCGGAAGTCCTACTACGATAAGACCAGTAAACTGCTCAATCCATTGCGAGAGGGAGAAGTGGTAAGGATGCAAACGTCCAGAGGTTATGATTGGATTGGTATCATGAAGAATATTGGTCCAGAGAAGAGATTGTACATTATAGAATCAGAAAGAGCAACTTTAAGGTGGATTCAGAAACATTAGCATTAGAGACCAGTGTCTGAGCCTGTACCACAGCACATAGCCTGTGAGAAAGACAGTCTGTCTCAGAGTGAGTTGTCCTGTGTTCCAATTCCATAGGACATTCCTGTTCCTATCACAAATTGAAACATTCATGATATGAGTTGCGCACTGCAGACTGTCCCTGTTACTAAATGTAGTCCCAACTGTCATGTTACAAGATATGGTTGATTGTCTAAACCTTGCAATAGATGTGAAGCAGCTTGGGCATGAACATTGTGTTTTGTTTCCAGTGTATATAGTAATGTATGCCTAGCTCTGACATTGTTTTGCACAAAGGGCAATCTTTTTAAGAGGGAAGGATGTAGATCTGTATGTACCTTTAAGGAGCTATCCAAGGGCTTGCACAAGTGTATAAATACTGAACACGTGCAAGGCTGACTGCCATTTTGTAGTTAGCTATTGAGATGCAAGTATGTATGCATGTAAGCTTTGTTTGTTAACTAGTACGTTCGTATTTATAGATGCTGCTATCCATCCTGGTGTTTTTCTGTGTATTAAAGAATCTGAACGAAACCCCAAGGCTTCTTATTTGTATTAGAGGCAAACGAGTGACATCTATCTTTTCAAATTCCAGTTGTGGGATTTGTGAAAAGAGAGGCTATTTGGTGGAGACATCAAATGTCACTGAATCTATGTTTCCCGTTCTGCCCTCCTGCTCCAAAGCAGCCATTCAGTAAGATGTCTCTGACTTTGCTTGGAGAGCAGTATCAGAGGAATAAAAGTGCAAGGGCTCTGGGCCAACAAAGACAGACCAGTGCACATAAACGTAAAAGAAGTGCTAGTTTTTATGAAGGCTCTCAACTCTGAGTCACCTGTGATCCCCAGGACCACTTCAGGTAACATCACAGTTATGCATAAGCAAACAAGGGGGGGCCAGATCTTACCCCCTATACAGACTAGCCATGTTAGCTTAGGATATAGCTTTACAGCACAGTTTTGCTTTACAGGCATCTTACATTCCATCATAGCAAAATATTCTGTCGCAGGCCAGCTGAGCAGGATGAACAGAATTCCCCAAAGTTATTTTGTCGACTCCCTTCTCACCAAGGCAATAATGGATGTTCATCACAGTCAGTGTTGCAGTACTGATTCTTGGATCTTCAAGCACACGACCGGCCCAGTTTTCAGAGTCTTTGCATCATCCCTAGCTGACGGGCATCTGGGGTCTGACTTCTGGGCATCAACTATAAGAAGGGCATCAACTATAAGAAGGGCATCCTTCAGTACCGTCTTTGGTTCTTTCTAGCTGTGTAGTCCGAAGTGCTTCATCATGTATACAAAATGCTTGCAGTCCATCAGTCAGCTCATTTTTTTTCAGAGGTTCTGCTATGTGCCATTCTGATAAGTACCCTATTAGGGATTTTCCTCTTCTGATTTATTGTTCAAAAAGGTTAACAGTTGCTTGAAGTGTGGGAAGTCCCACATAAAGATTTTCACTCATTGTGTCTGTTCATTTCTGTTTGGAGCCTCAGCACAGTGTCTGTAATTGTCCCAGTTGTGCTGAATTTTGAGCAAAGACCTTTTAATGCAAGGTCCAGTCCTAGCTGCTCATATTGAGCCCTCAGTTTTGTTCCCACCGCATTTTTGCAAACCTTGGCTTACGCAGGCATCATTCCTAAAAAAACATAAAAACAAGAATTACAAGGAAAAGAACTGAAGATATCGTCAAAGTTTCAGCCCACACAACCAAGTTGGCTGATGAGTCTGGTAATGCACCTTCATAGTCCTAAGTTAGGGGCAATTACCACAAGCTTCCTCACAGACTCTGGATATACTTACACAAGATTAGGGATGTTTGATGCATCCTAACCCCAAACAACTTCAGCTGACTGGCTGGCCTTAATACCTTTTAAGCACCTTTTTTTTTACTGAGGATGTACATAAGGTATTAGAGAAAAAAGAAAGCCTGCTATTAGAAAGCCATTTATAAGCAAATAGAAAAGGTTTTCTAGTTGGTGCCATAAACATAACCAGTACCCATTTGTGGCTAGTGTTGCAATATTTTTGTGTGTTACTTTTCTTTGGACTGTCTCACTGCTCTGTCAAGGTTCATTTATCAGCCATTTCAGCATGTCTGCCCATGGATCCTTCTCTTTCAAGGCATTCTCATCTCAAGGTATTTTTGAAAGTTGTATTGCTTGAGAGACTTCCAACAGCAGAAATACTGGGTGAGTAAATTGGTGAACTTTTGTTTTTGAGCGCGATACAGGATCCGAATTGCCTAAACATAATAAGGCTTTGCTGAGTTTAATTGTGCTGGCTTCCAAAAAAGCAATTACTAGAAAATATAAATCAAAATGTAAACCAAACTTATTAGAAGTAGTCAGAGAAAAAAGAACTAGAAGTGAGCTTTTTAGAAAAATTTAAGAGCAAATTACATAGGAAAAATGGAAATTGTGGGAACAGTACATGCAAATTAATGTTTTGTAGGAAGAATGAGGTTTAAGGGAAGGCAGGAATTGAATGAGCTACGTAATGTTCAGTTGACATCTGTATATTAGACATACCTCTCAACCTCTCAGTGCAAGAAATCTGGATAAAGCCTGACAAAATGGGGGGACAAAGTCCCAAAAATAGGGATGTATTTTAAATGTTGCTCTTATATACTTAGAAAGTTGCTAAAGTAACAGAGCTTGTTTTGATGTATGTTTTCTGAAGGATTTGAAGTCTGAAACTCAAATGCATTTCATTGTTTAGTGACTTCATTCATCAGATCATCCCAGAGATTTGCCAGAAAACCACAAATTCTATGAGGAATAGACCAAAAATATGAACCAAAAATCTGAGCATTCTGCGAAAATCTGGACAGTTGAGAGGCGTGAGATTATATGTGATGTATAATGTTTGTAACTAAAAGTATGTCTGCATCATTTTTTTTTTATTCATTTATATAAATGTATGATTGCCTGTGCCATAAATGATAATTCAATAAAGATGTTTTTGGTAAAAAAAGAAAAAAAAGAGAGAGACTTCCAGCAAAACCAGTGACTCCTCCTTAGGATCTTAATTTTGTGTTAGAGAGACTAATGCCTGCTGCATTTGAACCAGCTTATCTGACTGACTTGAGGTTCTTAACAAGGAAAACAGTTTTACTGACTAGTTTTACCTCTGCAAGAAGAGTATCTGAGACGCAAGCTGTTGTGGTGGGCCAACCTTATCTTATTTTCCACAGAGACAGGGTTTCTTTGAGAACGAATCCTTCTTTTATGCCTAAAATGGTATCCAGCTTTACTTTAAGTCAAACTGTCTATTTCTCTGTTTTCTTTCCTGAACCCAGAAATGATGCTTCATACCTCGGATGTCCACAGACAGCTCTGGTACTTTCCTGACAGAACAACATTTTTCATAACTTCGATCAGGTGCTCATTTCTTATGAAGTTAAGAAAGAGGCGACCTCTGTCAAAACAAACTATTTTCAAGTGGTTGCCGTTGACTATCACCTGTTATTACCATCACAACAAAATTATGCCAGACATGGTGAAGTCACATTCTACTTAGGGCCTTGGCTTCATCTATGGCTTTTTGAAAAGGGTTGGAGTCTAGAAGTGTTGTAGAAGTAGCAGCTTGGTCCTCTGTAATACTTTCAGAAAGCACTACAAGATAGATCCTTTTCCAGGTATAGTTTAGGCTTTGCTAGGACCAGTCCCCAGGGGCTCCTGGACCCTTCCACCTCCTAGTTGTTTTAAACTATAGTATTCTGCAGTGCTGAATATGAGGAACGTAGTACAGTTATGAAAGCAAACTTACCACAATTGTAGATGTTTGAGTGAGCACTGCTGAAGTAGCTGGTCTGTCCCTCCTTCCCCTTGTTTGTTGGTGTATTTTTTGGTACTTACGTATTATCGCAACCAGATTTTTGCGGTAATACCGTTTGCTTTTCAGTGTCTACGTGGTACCGAAAATACAAACAAAACCAAACAGACACTCTTTTCTTTTATACTGAAGTTTGTTTAGGCAGGGTTATAACTTCAAAAATTAAAAAATTTATGTTTTAGTGTAGGTGTTGCAGATACAAATTCTCGCAACCAGATTCTATGCCGGTCATGTTTTACCGCATTTTCTTCGTTGGGCACTTCACAGTGGCTGCAAAGATATATGAAGAACAGATAACAGGGGCTTCTGACATACACAGTCAGACATACACAATAGGAGACACCAAAATAAAAGGTTGTGACATGGTGAAGGAGTTACTTTTTGCAGAGCTGGGACAGTCGGTTGTTGTCATTTGCCTTTACTTCCTGAAAGCCATTACGCACCCATAAGCGAAACTCACACAAGGGAGAGTATTTTAAAATAGAGGATGTCATTTTTGAGGATGTAAAGTGTATGACATGGGGATGAGGACAGTATGTCACAAAGCAGGAATCAGATTTTCAAGTTTGTTTACCTTCCGAAATTTCGGACAAAGTCACTTGTACCCAGTAAGGCTTACACTAACTTCCACACTCCCAACTGTGATTTGCAACTGTATGTACGGCTATTTCACACCATTAGCTAACAAAGAACGTTCAGTGGGTAGCCTTGCAAGAAGTGACACGCTGCCAGTAAAGAGCACGAAGAAGCAACAACAGTATGTTGTGTACTTTGTGTTGATAGCCCTCCGGAAAACAAACCTGTTTTGTTAAAGAAAACACACTGTATTCCAATTCAAGCACATTTACCAATATCTTTACTGATCGGGAAACAACCGCTGTTAGCGCAAAAATCTGGTTGCGGTAATACGCAAGTACCTATTTTTTTTATGTCCGGATGTGGAAATTTTTTTTTTTGGTCTTCCTAGCAGTGTTCTTTCAAGGCTCAGTCTCTTTGTCTCAGTTCGTATGAATGCTTTGAAGGACTTGGTGCCCGAAACCTTTCTGTAATTTAGTCTTTCAAACCCCTTAATTTTTTATATATTTACTTCTTTTCCCTTTAGTTAGAAATTTTTTTTATCCAAAAAAAAAAAATTTTTTTTTTTCTTCCTCTTAGAACCTTAGGTTCCCTCTCGGCACAGGCCTTTTCTTCTCTTCCTGTGTGTGTGTTGTGTAATTTTTTTTTAAAAGTCCTAGTTAGTGAGTTTATTATAATTTAAACTTGACAGGGAGTGTTGGTGTGTGTGTGTGACTCTCTTGAGCTCGGAGCCGGTCGCGTCAGGGGTCGAGAAGGACGGGCCGGATAGTTACAATACAATTGTCGCGGCTACGCTCGTCTGCTTGCTTTTCTTCTTTTCGAGAACATAGTTGAACTCGACGGGTTGGGTGTTGTCCGGGGGGGGTGGGGTGCCTCCCCTCTTCAGCCCCCGTGCTCCCTCGGTGCCCGGGGGCTGGGCCGATCGGGGGCCATCACCGACCCCGGAGAGGAGGGTCGAGCTCTCGGTGGGGGTTCTTAGCTGCTCTACCCGGGGCGGGTTGGTTTGGTCTGTCTGGTGTGTTGGAGGCCTAATCTCACAGTCTGTGCCGCCCTCTGGCTCTACTCCACGGTTGCCTCCCGGCTAAGTCCTGCTCCCTCATCCCAGCTCCACTGACCACCCCCCCTCCCCACCCCGCAGAGAGCTTCATCCTCAGGAACCTGTGGGGATTTCTAGCCCTCGAGGGAGGCCCTGGAGAGGAAAACACATTGACTCGAAGAGGTCCATCACGCCAGGAAACACATTGGCTCACCACAGTCCATCTCCCTTCTGACACAGACGTTTATGATCAAGATGTCTCATTTCCCCCTTCTCTGGAACCCACCTCCTGGGTGTCCCCCCCCCCCTTCCCCCCCCCCATGCAGGTGGTTGCTAAGAAGGCATGGGCGGGTCCTGGTTCAGTGGGCCCCACTCCCCTCCCCCGAGACCCTCCAAAGTTCATAACAGCACCAGCAGACAAACAGTTCTTAAGGTGGAAGGATGCTATGGTGGTGCTGGGTGCACTAAAGAGGAGCTAGCTGGATTCAGCTGACCCTTCCATCCCACTGGGCAGGATAACCTTGACTAGGTGTAAAAAAACTGGCAAGACCCCTTCTGCCGGAGTCGAGCCCCTTCTTTACTCTTTCTGGGCCTTACCCCAAGGGGGAGAGAGGTGGAAAAGTGGTCTCAAGTAGGGACTTGACAAGCCCTTTCAGCATCCCTGAGGTGCCCGCCCGGAACATGAAAGAGAGGCAGTCGGGGGAAGGCGAAGTCGGCGAGAGCCTGGCTATCCCTGACTCAAGACAAATGGGTCCATCATTTCATTTCCTATCTGCAACCCTATCCCTTTCTCTTCCCTCCAGAAGATCCCTCCTTCAGACTGGCCAGTCATTTTCAGTTCAGGCCCTGCCCTTTGGTCTCACACTGCCTCCGGTGGTGTTTAAATAATGCAAATGGCAGGACTATAGCAATGGCCCATTCTTCTCGTGATTTCTATTTCCGCGACCCGCCTCACTCTCACAGCTCACCAAGCATCTCCCAGGCTATAGGGCTGTGAGATGGTGGTCTCTGTGTCAAAAATTTGGGTATTTCGCGAAATGGTTCAATAGCCCTGTGTGCGATCTTGCTACATCCCTTACCAGCATAGTATAATATACATACAAATAAAATTGTCTTAAGAGAAACATGACATTCACAACGCAAATTTCCATTTCATTTGTTCACAAATTGAAATCATTTCCTCCTTTCCACAAAGGTCTCCGTGATTAGGTTAGTTGGGAACAGGGGCTTGCATTGATCCTCATTCCATTCCTTATCTGCCATTACAAATGCCCCAATGGATGGATCCTACAATGGATGCTCTTTACTCAATAGTCTCCACATTCAGCAATTTTCATCCATCAGTCGGGAATCTTCATCCATGGGTTCCCTCTTGACCTCTCTGTCTTAGTGGAAGACTCTTTTGTTCCACCTCCTCCGTTCCCTAATTATGGGATGCCTATCTGACTGGGGATGTTATCAGGGCAGGACGGTCCAGGCACATGGCAACCAAACTGTCAGGGCACATCACATGCATGCACATAGCAGATCATGGAGTTGCCTTGCTGCTGTCAGCCCTTCAAGACTCTCTTAGCTTGTTCCCGACTATGCAGGTTCAACTCCTCTACATAAATGGTATACATCAACAACATGAATTTCACAAATAACTAATCTTTCAAAGGCGTAGCAAGATCATGAAAGAGTTGGCTTCTCAGAATCAGATTATGGATGTTCCTTCTAGCTACTCAAGCCCTTTATCAAATTAATCAAAGAGTTCTTAAGTTGAGACAAATTGCCTCTCAGGCCGCCCTCATGATCTCTGGAAGGCTCTAGAAAGTTCTTGTTGCGTCAAATATTTCCTGTTTTTTTCCCTTTACCAGGACATAGTCCTCAGAGAGCTTTTTGTTTCATAGGACAGAGTATCCTTAGAGGGCAGTAGTCCTTTTTTGCCTATCAAGGTCACCTTACGGAAATCTATCGTCAAGCTCCTCGGGGACCCCTGTCTCTCCTTCCTCCTTTCCCACTGATCTCTCTCTCTTTCTACATCGCTATGTTTCTTTAGTCGCTTGAGGACAAGTGTGGTTCCTTTTTGATCGCGCTCTGAAAATCTGATCGCTCTCTGGACCTAGTTCCAGATCTTTGATCCATCAGTCGGTTCAATTTCAAAGTATCCCTCCAAAGATCTCACCCTCCAGTTCCTTCCTCTTAGCCCTACTTCCCTTTCCACTGACTCTTATTCCAGGCTAAATTATTGGGCTCAAGGAAATCTTCCTGACTGAGATTTCTCATAGCTTCCATCCTTGATTCACATATTGGGCTTCAATGAAAGGAAGATAAATCTACACTTAAAGTTCAATGTCAATGATTTTCAGGTTTCTAATGTTTGTCATCCTATCTTTTAGCTAAGAGTTTTTTAGCTAGCCTATTTCTAACTTGCCTCTTCTCTAAACCCAAATTTAGGTTCTCATTGCTTTTGATTCTAAAGTTTCTCGAACCTGCAGCTGATTGTTCTTTAAAACCTATTATCATGGAAAAAAGCCTTTTTGGTAGCTATTACATAAGCTAGAAGAGTCTCCTCCTTTCAAGCCTTCAGTTGTCCTGCTGTTTTTGTTTCTTTTGATTCTTCCCCTTTTTCCTACTTAACCAACCTTTACCTTTTTTGTTATCATTGTCCTCGACTCCAAATCTAAGCTAAAGCATCTTCAGAGCTTCAAGTTTTCCAGCTTACAGCAATAGGTCTGAACCTCTTTTACACTTTGTTTGGATGGAGTACGTATCGAAAAAAAATTTGGATAGAACCTAACAGTTCAGAAATTCTGATCGTCTGAACAAAATCATTGAACTGCCTGGATGACTTTCAGTTTCAGGTGCTACCAAAAGATGGCTAACATCTGCCTGCCTGATCAGAAGGCGTTGTTTGACACCAAAACTGCCTAATAAACCTTTTTATCATCTCAGCTCAAGCTAACTAATGGTTTGGATGTGTGGAAGGTAACCTGAAGCACTGGAAGCTGGCTGGCTGTTATATCTTGTGCAGGTTATAGCCCGTATTTATTTATTTAAGTTTGATGACCGGGGAAGTCCACTGGGCCAAGAAGAGCCCGTTTTCAGTGGAGGCCCGGGGAGAAAAGCTCCACAATAATTGCAAGTTACATTTCACATGTTACAAAAGGACACAGTTTATACAGCTAATTAAACATTTACAGATAAGCGCCATGATATTTGCAATTGGCTTGTCACAATGTTAAAAAAAAAATGAAAAGACATAATTCAATACAGAAATTTCAACATTTACATAAAATGAATATTTTTGTTATAAACTCAACTGTAGGTTTAACATTTCAAAATATATAGCTACTAGCCATTAGTAGGTTAGGAAAATATTATGCATGGGGAGGGTAATAGTATCTTTGAGATTGTAGAGTATAGTACAATAGATATTGGAGAGAAAATTAGATTTTTGGTAGGGATTATTTTGGGTGGGATGAAGTAATAGCAGAGGTAGTTGGATGAGTCAGTGCAAGGTGGAATGAAGGGAGGGTTAAGTTGGAGTGTGGCAAGGGCATTCCTATTTGGAAGAAAGATGAGAGAGTAGTTGAGATTTGAAATTTGTATGGGTAGGTTGCATAGCTGTGTGGGGAGAAAGTTCCACTGTTTAGCTAAGGAGTTGGGACAGCAGTAGATGGCCAGGAGGTTGTACAGGTTTGTGGACCTGAAGGAGATTTTGGTTTTTGGATCTGAGTGCGCGGTTGGGAATGTAAGATTTTAAGGACGTAGGGAGAGTTGGGAAGTTGGCAGGTTTAAAGATGAGCTTGTGGTCAATGGTGAGTTGTAGGTAACTGGGGTAGTTCAAGCCAGTTTAGGGTAAGGAGGGAGTGGCAGTGGTGGGATGAGTTTTTTGAATTGGTGGCAAATTTTGAGGTCTTGTGGTAGCAGGATTCAAGTTTAGACCAAAGGCCAGATTAGTGAAAAAAGGAGCACCATATATAAGGGAGTAGAGTAGGAAGGTGGATGCAAGAGTTTGACGGGTAGAGGGGCTTAGGAAGTGGTTGTGCCTGTAGAGGAGACCTAACTTTTTGTGGGTTTTCTTCATTGTGGAGCGGATGTGGGTGTCAAATTTTAGTTCATCAATAATGATGCCAAGAAGCTTGGTGTTGGGAACGATTTCAAGGAGGGTGTTGTTTTGGCTCTGTATGGTGAATGTAGATTTGTCAGTCGAGTTTTTGGTAGGGGAAAAAACATTAGTTTGGTTTTATTTGCATTTAGTGCCAGATGGTCAGACTGCATCCTGGTTTCTGTTTTGGAGAAGGCTATACTTAAGCTAGAGGTTAAATAGTTCATAAAATGTGTACTGCACCTGAAACCTCCCAAGAAATGTTCCTCCTGCTTGGGACGTCAGCTTTGTGCTGGAAAAGCTGACTCTCCCTCCTTTCAAAACAGCAGCAACTTCCTCTCTCAAATTCTGTTCTTGGGAAAGTATTCTTCTGATAGGTCTCACCTGTGCCAGATGAGCCACCAAGCTTACAGACCTGTATGGCAATCCCTTTCTCCCTTATTTTTAATAAGGGTAGAGTGCTTTTAAGGGCCAATCCCTCCTTCATGCCTGAAGTAGTAAATTAACTGCCTCTCAATCATGCCATACATCTTCCCTAATTCACAGAATAAGGGAAAAAGAATTCTACATTCTCTTGGTGTGCATAGACAGCTCAGATTTTACCTGGTTAAGACTAAGGATGACTGCTAGTTTGACCAATTATTTGTCTCTTTCCAAGATTCCAAGTTAGCAACAGTTTGTTTTGAAATCGAGTTTCCTATCTGGATCTCTAAATACTTTTCCTTTGCTACACTCAGCATGGCAAATCCTTACCCTCCCCAGCAAAGGCTCACTTTAGTAGAGCAGTGGCTTCATCTGGAGCCTTTTACTAGGTGAGTGACTCTAGAACAACTTTAGAAGCAGCTACATGGTCTTATTTGCATACTTCCATCTAACATTACAGAGTGGATGCCTTTTCCAAACCCAGATCCACCTCCATCAGGTCAGTCCTCTCTGGATTACTAGGCATTTCTCCTGTCTCCCTTCCAACCAGTCTTCACACCTCTGAAGCTTTGGTAATCACCCAACAGTTTGGAATACTGTAACAGTGATCTAAGGAAGGACACAGTAGGGTTGTATACGAACATACCATAACAGTATATATCCTATTGGTCACTGTTGCAGCATTTCTTTCCTCCCTACCCATCCCCATTCCTTTTTCCTCATTGATCAAGAAAAATCACTGACTTTCTGCATCTCCAGTCTTACCTGACAGTTATTTTGTTTTTCCAGACGTCTTTAGGCTTACTGGCTCGGAGATGGCTTGAGGAGAGGATGCACTCTCATACATTCAATTATGTACCCTTGTGCCTTTGAGGCGAGGTCATTCATTGGACATATGACTTTATGGAAGGTTTTGGCTTTGGTATCCTGGCCAGAAGTCCAGGTTGTTTGGACAGCTAGCCCAAACAGTTTGGAATGCAGCAGCAAGGATCAATTGGGACATCTACTGTTATGGTAAGTTCTTACACAACAAAACTTAATGGTAAATTTACTTACACAACTTTGCTTTATTGTTAACTTTCTTTAAGAGTCTGGTTTAAATATATGAGTACAGAAAGGTGGAAGCGTACATCAAAATAAGAAGGTTGGATTAATCACATTTATATATTGCTTGTGTCAGTATTCCTGTACTGACACTGTTTTTATGCAGTTATGGCTTCCTTCTTGTGAAAGAACTTTGTCTTTCCTGAATAATGATGTGTTAGATGTTGTTGTGAAATATCAAATATACATGCAGACCTAAATAAAATATGGACTTATTTATTGAAATTCCTACAGACAAATTGAAGTGGATGAAGCTCTAGGGGCATTAAAAGACAAGTATGAAAGAGAGAGGACCATGCTTAAAGAAGAGAACAAAAAATTAACAGCTGAAAATGACCAGGTAATGTACTGGTATGAAACAAAAAGCAATGCAAGAGTTCTTTCTGAAATGAGTCAGGTTGTTTATTTTTAATCATCATTAATACGGTCTCTGCAGACAATACCCTTATGTGTCTTTTTAGTCTTCAGATTTTCTGTCCTCTAATACTTAGTGTCACGCACTCTGCAGGGTTTGTTGTTTTTGACAGGACCTCAGATCATTTATTGTATAAAAGGCAGTAGAAAAAGGTTGTTCTGAAAGACTTTCTGCTTTATTCTGACAGGCTGAAATATATATTTCCATTTGCCTCATATATATCCAGTTAACAGCTTGTGTATATTAAACTGGATATAAACTGACTTCCATAGGTCTGACAGCTTTTTACGTGGAAGTCTGCTAGCATTACCTCTGCTGAGACAGCTAATGGGTAACCCCTGCTTGTTTTTGTATCACCATATGCACTGATCATTTGAGTTATTTGAAAACACAAAAAGCTGTCCTGTCTTCCTGCAGCAAGTAGGATTTTTTGATTTACCCTTTATTATTGATTAGTCTTAGTTCATTCCTGATCCCTCATGACAGCCACAAATTAATATTTTCTGCATTGTTTTGGACTGAAACAGTGTTGGGCCAGTTCCTGTTAAACAGTCTTAGCAGGTCACTTAAAGTACTCTTCCCATACCAAAATATTTCAGCTCCACTGGTGGCTTACAGCTCTTCCTTATAGGTTTATAGGTGTATACTAGGCTAACAACCATCCTTATAAGCCTAGACGTGTACTCCAGATGTAACCCACTAATTTGATTTATATAGGGGTGATTTACTAACTACCTCTGTCCATCAGAGACATAGGAGCCTGACCAGCAGTGAATTTCCAGTTACCATCCAGTTGTCCAAGAGGTGCTTAGAGGGAATCTTCTGCAAAACATCTCTCTCTCTCTCTCTCTCTCTCCAACATTTCCTGTTTATGTTGCAAACAAATGTAGGTCTTTTAATATAATAGTTGTGATGCTGTTTGTTTTGCAGATTTGCAAAAGGTTCATCAGATCATCCAGAGGTGCCTTGTATACTAGGCAAAGATTACCTCTCAGAAATCTTTATATCATCAAATAAAGAGACTTTGAGGTGATCAGCATAGGATATTGTGTTCACTTCCTGTATTCTTTTTTAAGGAACCTTTGTGGACATTCCAGATGTTGCATGTGTCTGGTCAGGTACACACCGGAGGAGGCATTGTACTCTATGATGGGTCTGATGAGGGCCAAGTACAGTGGTATGATGACCTCTCTGGACCTAGATGCTATGCCATTGCTTATAAGTTGAGCAACATAGAATGATTTTTTTTTACTACCTTGGACACATGTTGATTGAAGACTAGGCTAGATTACTTTCTACATTAGTTCCCTAATCCCATATTAGTGAATCAGCTTTTAAGGGTGTTTTATTGATGACATAGATGCCTCGGGTGGCAGAGTACCAAAAATGTACTATAATATATTTCTTGCTACTGAGTTTTAAGCCATGGCGTTGACATCAAGCATTTGTCTGTATTAGACCTTCCTGAAGGGTTCTCTCATCTTCGCGGGATTCAGTGACTGCTCTCAGTGTACATTCATCTGCGAACTTGGTTAGCTAGAGACCTTTGACATTCCTGCCTTATTGAATTCAGTCTGCCCGACTTTGTTTGTTCTGGCCTGTCTATTCATAAATGGACCCCATCCCCATCAAGCTGGAAGTCAAGTTCAACTTCAGGCTTATTTCACGCAAAGAGTAAAAGCAGAGTTTATTTCATAAAGCTAACAACAACACTAGTATAAACCTTTTATTTATTTATTATTTTATTTTATTTCACATTTGTTTACCGGGATGGTCCGACTGGGGCAGTACCCATTTTCAGAGGAAGCCCGGGGAGAAAAACTCCAGCGTAAGCTTACATACAAAATCATAACATCAAGTAATAGAAATTAAGGACAAAAAATGAGTGTTAACATTTCCAGGATAAAAATGTAAAAATAAAAATATATACAAAGTATCAAACAGAGCAAGACTTTAAACACTTGAATATAGAGAAATATATGGTTGAACTTATATATGTGGAGGAACATAACATTAGGAAATTAAGTAGGGAGAATCACTTAGCAAAGTAGTGCATAGTTAGTAATGTTTTATTATTAAAAAGCATTAAAACGTGTGGATAAATGCAAACTATTCAAACTCATAAACAGCTTCAGAAGACCTTGGTACACTTTTGGTATTGGGTGCATCATGCACAAATAGACTTCAGACCAGCAGTCATCTCAGCCCCCCATCTCCTCCAATAGCACACATACATGTTAAAGGATTCCACCTAAGGAATGTGCTCCAGTGATGTAGCGGGATAAAGCCCTTACTGTGGCACAAGTTACTCAAGTTCAGTTAGCAGCTCAGACTCTTGATAGATTATGGAAGACCTAGCCTGACCATCATGGAGTGGGTAGGGTGGTGCATACACATAGTCCCTTGAGGAAGGACACTGTTACAGTGCATTTCTCAGGGGCAAGCTTTCGGGTCATCCTGGTGATGGCTTATGTTGCAGTCACGAGGGAAGACATTGTGTGATATTCTTCTGTTTCCTATGTTGCAGTATTCTTGGTGATGGATTTTCCACCTCAGGCAACCCATACATCAGCTCCTATACAAAAGCTTCAGCTTGGCTGTTGTAGTTGCGTGGGACATCACACGTAGGGCTATAAACCAAGGACCTTAAATGTGACGTCTGCACGCACAGACCTCAGTACTTTTCAGCTGCAGATGACCGCCATTTCATGTGCTTCGCTCCTTCACCGCAAGACGTCTTAAAGCTAAGTACCCTGTTGGGGTTTTCTTTAATTTCTAGCTAAAGCTTGATTTGTTGTAATAATCCTTAGCCAATGTCAGCAAAAAAGGGCAAATGCCAGTGCAGGTGCCAGATACCCCATAAAGACATGCATGATCGCTGCGTTTTTTGCTTAGGCCGGGAGCACGATCACAATGCTTGCTCTTTCTGCCAATCTTTCATTCCTAAGACCCTGTGCAGCCATCTGGCCGCACTTAATCTCTACCTGGAAAACCAATGGCTTAAAAAATTAGCTCTCAGGATGGAGCCCGTCTCTGAGGCCTTGACTAAACCTCCGCGAAAGAAGGCCAAGTTTCCTAGGCCCTCTTCCTCTGCTGCTCTGCTTTCGGATGCCCCACCAGCTACCGATTTCGGAGTTGAGGGACATCCAATGGACCTTTCGACATCTACGGCAACCTTTGAGGAAGCCGCTCCACAGTTGATGACCTGCAAGTTCCCGGAGCCAACCCAGACATCGGCTACCGCCAAGGTCGAGGGGGAACCAGACACAGCTGGGCCTCCATCCGTTTGTCCACTGCTCCCAGAGTGTTCACAAAATGCCTGGCACCTGCCATAGCCTGTTGCAGAACACAGTACTGTATTGCCCTTTGGTTTGTCCACTGCTCCCAGAGTGTTCACAAAATGCCTGGCACCTGCCATAGCCTGTTGCAGAACACAAGGGATTCAGATTTATCTCTACCTAGATGACATCTTGATCCTAGCAGACTGTAAAGAAACCCCGTTAAACCATTTAGAGTTCACCTTGGGCCTACTACGAAGTCTGCGGTCCACCCTCAATCTCCCAAAATCGTCCTTGACCCCAGAACAAGACAAAATATTTCTGGGTTGCAGGATCAAAACGGACATAATGTAAGCCTTTCTTCCCCAGGACAAGGTCAGCTCCCTGACCTCCCATTTCAAAGCCCTGCTGCAGACCCAGAAAATAACTGCAAGGCAATTTCTAAGGACCCTGAGCCTAAAGGCAGCCACCATCCCCATACTTCCACTAGCCAGAATGCACATGCGAAAGGTACAGTGGTATCTAAAAAATGTTTGGTTTCAGCACCAACATCCTCTAGAGCAAGAAATCACTCTCCTGGATTCAGCAAGTCCAGCTGAACCCGGGCCTTCCACTGCAGCCCCCTCTCCCAAACCAGTTTTTGCATACAGATGCTTCAGATTTAGGATGGGGAGCCATAATGGCATCCTACAGGGTCCAGGCAAAGTGGCACCCTTCTTTTAAAGAACAAACACATCAGTGTGAGGGAAATGACAGCAGTCCTAGCACTGAAAGCCTTCATTCCATTCCTACCACTAGATTGTCTCCAAATAATAACAGACAACACCACAGTTATGTGGTACCTCAACAAGCAGGGAGGAACAAAAGCATACCACCTTTGCAGACTAACCTTACTAATATGGGACCTAGCCTCTCGACACAACTTGTCCCTGCAGGTTTCCTACATCCCCTCACAGGGCAACAAACAAGCAGTCTTTCTCAGCAGGACATCCTCTCCACAGCACAAATGGATGGATGGACAAAGCTATACCACCAATTGTGCTCTACCATCTTACCCCTTTTGCACAAATTTTAGCAAATACTTCTATAAATCTCAGATCAAACTACTGTTTTGATCCATATTCAACAAACATACTGTACTCTGAACTAAAATATGCTGTACCTTGCAAATATTACTAATGTAATGTAACTAACTTTGTAACTGTCTGCAATTCTACTATTGTAATGTAACTAACTTTGTAACTGTCTTCATGAATACTGTCTCATATCATACTAATATTAATTAACTAAGGTTCTGTCTAACTGTTAATGTTAACCAAGAGAATGTATTGTAATTATTTGTGGAGCTTTTCTCCCCGGGCCTCCGCTGAAAATGGACCTGTGTCCAGTCGGACTATCCCGGTAAACAAATGTAAAATAATAAAATAAATAAAATGTTGGACAGGAATGTCTTTGTAGACATTGTCCATCGGTGGGGCACACCTCAAGTAGACTTGTTTGCCTCCCCTCAGAACAGACAACTGCAGACCTTCTGCTCCAAGACCTACTCCTCTCTAGCTTGGAGAGTAGATGCATTCAGCATTTCTTGGAAGGGAAGGTTTCTGTATGCCTTTCCTCCCTTCCCAGTAATTCAGAAAGTCCTCCTGAAAATCAGGAGACACAAACCAAAAATCTTGTTGGTGACCCCCTACTGGCCAAGAGCACTGGTTCCCCATACTTCTCAATCTAGCCAAGGGCAATCACCACAAGTTACCCCACAAGGTGAATCTTCTGACACAACTAAAGGGAACCCTCATTCACCCACACTTGCAGATATTGTCACTGACACTGTGGGTGATAAACTCCTAATTTCCTTCAGGCACCACTACTCAGAGGACATGCTTTCAGTCCTGAGGGAGGCCAAGAAACCTCCTACAAGAAGTCTTACGTAATAAAATGGGAGACATTTTCAAAATGGTGTCTGGACAAGGGCAGGGATCCATGCATCACAGATCCCCCCCCCCCATTCTTGCATGTGTGTGTGTCAACTAGTAAAGGGTGGACTCTCTTACTCTTCAGTGAAAGACCACCTTTCAGAAATCTCAGCCTGCCTGCCACTAGATCATCCCTTACTAGTCAGGCTCAATGTGAAGCTATTTTTAAAAGGGGTCTTACACATCAGACCTCTAAGAAAACCCATCCCACCACCCTGGGACCTGAACTTCATCCTGGCAAAATTAACCCAGTCTCCATTTGAACTTGATATTGCGGCTACTCTGCAAATGTGCACATGGAAGACAGTGCTGCTAGTGGCCATAACTTCAGCCAGAAGGGTGTCTGAATTACAGGCCCTAATGACCTTCCCCCCATACACTACCTTCCACAAAGACAGGATAACACTAAGAGCTAACCCTTCCTTTATGCCAAAGGTGGTCAATGATCTGTCCTTAAACCAATCTATTCACCTTCCCACCTTCTACCCCTCTCCTACCAATGATAGTGAGAGAATACTGCACTCCCTGGATGTACACAGACAGCTAAGATTTTATCTAGACAAAACAAAGTCCATTAAAAAATCCAATTAACTCTTTTTTTTTTCCCTTCCACCCCAGGGCAAGGCAATCTCCAAACAAACCATCACATGTTGGATTATAAAAGCCTTTTGCCTCTTGTTATTCTCACCGTGGCAAAAAGCTCCCACAGGGAGTTAAAGCTCACTCCACCAGGGCAGTGGCAGCCTTCAAAGTCTTCTTAAAAGGCCTGAACACTGCTTCCATACTAGAAGCAGACACATAGTCCACCATTCACACTTTCACTAAACAATACAAGTTAGACAATGTCTCCAGAGCACGGGAAGGATTTGTCAAGGCAATCCTGCAGGGCTTTGTGGAATCAGCCTCTTCTACCTCCACCCTTCCTTCCAGCTAAGCTGTGGTACTCTCCCACTCCCATAGGAATAGGAGGACAGAATAGTTGTGTAAAATCTTACTATAATCATAGATGTCCTTTTCTTCCATATTGCAGTATTCCTTCCAACCCACCAAACTCCCTTATCCTTTTTCTCTATCTCATTTCCTGATATCTGTAGATCTCTTGGGGGCTATACCATATCCTGTGACTTCTGTAACAACATAATGGCTCCTTGACCCTATGACTGACATCACTGGCTACTCCCTCCTGCTGGGCCTTCAAGTTCTGATATCTGTGCGTGCAGACATCACATTTAAGGTCCCTGGTTTATGGCCTTACATGTGATGTCCCACGCAACTACAACAGCCAAGCTGAAGCTTTTGTATAGGAGCCGACGTACGGGTCACCTGATGTGTAAAATCCCTCACCAAGAATACTGCAACATGGAAGAGAAGGACATCTGTGGGTATGGTAAGATTTTACACAGCTATTCTTTTCTACAGTTATGCAGGTAGCTTGTTTTACCACCCATACAAACTCCTTGATACAAAGAGGGTATAATCACCTGTCCATGGTTGCCTGTGTGATAATGAATACTACAAATAGCTGCCACCCCGATATTGTATGGGGCAACTTTCTAATATGTTAAAACAAATGGGCAGAGTCTTATTGAGGGAGGCTTTGATGGTTGGCAGAGAACCTGGTGAAAGGATACTAGCTAAGTCATGGGTTAATATTAGCTGTATCGGTATTTTTGTTTCCTGTGACATATCCATTGTTAGTAGTTTAGTCCAGTTTTGGATTTAAATTATCTTTAAGTTTTTGTAATAAAACTCGGTCTTAGTTGTTTAAACAAAAGTCAGCAGGGTGCTCCAACTGTCTGCTTCCCTAACCAGTTGCTAGAGATGCAGTGCCAAAGCGTGTTACTTTACACTGAATGTGCAGTACTGTCAGCTCAGGACCATTAAATGAGAAGGCAGGGCTTATAGGAGAGCACAGAAGAGCAAGTCAGACAATGGACAAGGATTTAGAACAGGGAAGACCGATAGAAGCACGAGTAGACTATGAATTGATCTGAAGGATTCAGTCACTACATGCTCTATTTAAATAGTTAACACCGAAAAAGTACATTGAAATAAAACCAGTGGGGACTAGGACAAGTCAGGTGCTCTAGACGTTACATGGTAGTTGGGCTTGAGGACCTGTGGATGTAAAGGCAGGTGCAGGACATGCATGAGGCTTGAGATGCTAGAAGTCTGTGTCAGTCATTTTCATGAATAACAGGACCAGTGTACATGCACTGTGAAGAAACATGAGGGACAAAATGTAGAAAAGGCAAGAGAGTTTAGCTGGAATGGAGAAAAGGGAGACGAGGTGAAAAAGCAGAGAGGGGATTGTGACTCGACAGGAACATCTCATAAGTAAAAATGTAGAAGAGGAGGTTGGCAGAAGAGACCGGGAGACAACAAATGTACCAAACACAGAATTGAAGGGGGATACAAATATATTTTCATGACAGATGAGACTGAAGAGGAGGTGGGAGGAAGCCAAGGAAACAAAAGTGGAGAATGGTGGTACTGGGCAACACAAAGAAATACCACTAGGAACCACTAAGGCAGGAGGTAGTGCTTTACTTAAAGAGAGCTTAGGGAGGGAGGAGTATAAATGGAAAAAGACACTCCTTCAGATGTGGTGGAGACAGGAGGAGTGGATAGGAGAGCTAGCAGAGGCAGCTCAGTAAATATGTCAAGAAAGAAGGGGAATGAAGTTTTCTAGTAATCAGAAGCTCAGTTACAAGTAATGTCAGCTGGACAGGCAAGTCCAATTAGCATGGATAAGTGGCAGTGAGAAGAAGATAAAAGTAAACAGGACAGGCCATGAAGTGAGAGAGCTCCTGTTGGATGGTAGGAGGGACACACCTGTCATAACAATTTAGTCATCAGTGATATGGTAGATGAAAGTGGTAGGGTATGTAGTGACCTATTTGAGGTGTTACCATTGCCAGATTGCCAGTCCAGTAAGTAAAAGTAAGATCCAGAGCTGCAGTGCCTTTTTCTAAAAGTGTGTTGATGCATATGAATTTGAAATAGTGGGCAGTTGAGGGGACGCATGGTAAAGACCAAACCTCTTTGTCACTGATGATCTTCACTCCTCTGGGTAGAACAGTCTTAGTGAATGCAGATTCTGTCAGGACAGGTATGTTATTAAACTAAAGTGGAAAGGAGTGTGGAATAGATTGATGGTAGAACAAGGAGGGTGTCAGGACCACTTCGGGAGTTAAAGGCAGTAGCACAGCAGGTAGGATGAAACACGTTGATTTGGGGGAAGGGAAGGTACAGTGCATAGATGTGGATATAAAAAGAACAGTGATGAATGTTATAAGTTAGTTAAAATGGAGGAGCCAAATATGAAAAAGGACAGATAATTGGGCATTTTAAATTAACAGGAAGAGGGAGGGTAGAGGTATTTGAAATAATGCTAGTTAAGGCAAGAAAATGGGGGGGGGCTTTAGGACAGAGGAGTACAGCATGCATGGAAGACAGCAACCCCAAAGTCATCAGACATTAACACATACTAGTTAAACTAGAAGAGAAAAGAGTAAGAGATTGGAGTTATACCATGTGTTACCCACTGGATGCAAGGGCAGTTAACAGGTAAATTAGTGGTAATGTACTATGGCAGGAAAAAGAAAATTGTACAGAAGTGAATGAAGGTTGCATGCCAGGAAAGGAGGAATCAGTCAGTCACATATCAAGGGAAGCTTTAGAAAGGAAACTCGGAGTTAAGCCGGTTAAGAGGAGAAGGCTTGTAGTGTCTTGACTACATATCCCCCAGGATTGTCCCTGACCTGGGGGGTGAAGTTACAGACTCCCTGAAAGAACTGTTTAGCAGCAGCAGCAAAGTTTTGTTGGGCTGTAAAGAAGCCAATGTGATGGCAGTCTACAAGGGGTAGCTAAAATGGATTAGGTAGTTGGTCTCCCTAGATAACAGTAACTTACAGGACAAGTACCATCATGGGTTTATAGAAGAAAGGTTATGCCATTCTGAGTTATTTTTCTGACTTGGTTATGCTGGAACTTTACAAAGGAAACATAGGCAACTTTGTATATCCTGATTTTAGTAAAACCTTTGACTCAGTCCTTTACATACAGGGGATTGAGACAGGCTGAAGGGTCTTTACAAGACAGAGAGGAGTAAGGTGGTCAGCTGGCAGAAAGCATAGAGTTGTAGTCTGGGGATCCTGTCAGAGGAAAAAGGCAGTTAGTGGGTTACATGGTGGTCAGCCCTGGTGCCATTGCTGAGTGTGCTGTGAAGGGGCATCTGATGTTTAGTCCAGAGAATGTAAAGTACTTCTGGGTTCTGATAAACCCAAATTGTAATACTGACTGATGGAATGACTCTAAAATGCACAGATCAGAAACGAGAAGACTGTGATGGTTTTGGCAGAAGGGAAACCACCATTTGTAACCTGAGAAGGCTTTAACCATGGACATTAAGGTATCTGGCTGTTACCTTAGAAGATTAGACTTCAGGAACAGACGGGTTATGTTGCCCTTTTGTGGATCTCTGCTGCTGGGGTAGCTAGTCAAGATACTATAGGAAAGGCTACTTTGATATTAAAGGGAATGGGAGGAAGAAGAGCCAAAGTTCGTCACTGAAGTATAGGTGAGTGAGAAATGGGAGATGTGGTATTGGTGCACATGACATGGCACATTGTGAAGGAGCACAGTTGTAGAGGGCAGAGATGACATGCTTACCAGATTAAGGATGCCAACTTCAACCTCGACATTAGAAAGTAACGCAGTACTTCACTGGGTAAGATATCTGTGTATCATCTCCTGGGTTCTGGATGCAGTCCTGATCACTGGTTCTCACTGCATGTGTTTTTAGCGACTTTCTCCAGGTACTCCAGTTTCTTTCCACCTCCCAGAAACATACATGAATACAAGTAGCAGCAGAAGGGTACCCTTACTTGGTTCCCCTTTTGCTGTCTTGCCACTTCTGACAATTCTTCATTTACCATTTTTATCTTTCTCATACACCACCCTTAACCATTTTCTTTTTTCCCTACCCATTCTACCATCCCCATCATGAGTGCCCAGTTCAGCGCATTGAATACTTGGCCATCGATACATTTGCCACTTGAGTAACTTCCTCTTTTTCAGCCCTTTCTACAGAAATTGTGTTAGCCTTCCTTTCATTTTATTTATTTATTTAACGTTTGTTAACCGAGAAAGTCCTACTACTCAAGTCCTTTTTCAGCGGAGGCCCGGGGAGAAAAGCTCCACTTAAAAAAATACAACAAATAATACATACAAGTACAGTAGATCAATACAGCAAGTGTACAATAGAATGTAAGCATCACAGTAAAACATAAATAGAAATATAGAATGTAGAACACTTGGTGTAATTAGAAATATTATACTAAATTGTGATACAAGACAAGATTAAAATTCTAGAGTGCAGGACACTTAGTTTGATTAGAAATATACTACTGAATTGTAATGCAAGGTATTGTTTATGTCATACATTTTGTGTATGACTATTAAGAGATACTCTCATCTAAATTCAGCTTAGGAAAACATACAGGATTAATCAGGAGCCCTACATGGACAATATCCAGTTTTTGGTTAGGTGGGTTTTTAGTAAAGTTTTAAATTGCAGTGGATTTGAGGTAGATATTGTATTAGAAGGTACAGTATTCCAGACTTTAGCTATGCAGTTGGAGAAAAGAGATTCCCCGGCCTGATTATTAGCAGTGGAGACTTTTATTAGGGATGTATAACCCCTTATACTCGCACCAGAGTATGTCTGGTAAGAACTTTTCTAGCTTTCATGTTAGTATTCTGGGAAGGATTATAACATCCACATTGCACAGTGAAATGTCTAAAATTGTTCCTGACCTTCTGGATCCCCCAGGTAATACTGCTATAGTAACTTCAGTCATTAAAAAAAAAAAAAAATTGCAGAGGAAATCTCAGGCTGTCATAAATGGAAACTAAACAGAAATATCCTTCTAATAGTAACAGATAAATAGGATGATCCAGAGGTAGATGTTTTCCTGTCATTACCAGCCTTGTCTCTGTTGCTTCAGGCTTCCACATAACTGGTTATGGGTGAACATTTTCTTTTCTGTTAGCAGGAGTCAAGATTGAAAGTATGTATTTCCTCCAAGCCACATAATACTCTAATTGGTGCCAATAGAAAAAATTAAAAAAGAAGAAAAACAAAAAAAACTTAATTTTATTCTTGTACCTGTCTACTGGCCATGGCATCTTACCCTTCTAACGTGGAGGTTGGTTAATCAGTGTGTGATCCTGCATGATCACAGTAACAAGAAGGCCAGTTGTGAATCCAAGCCTCAAGTCTGATGATGTCCTTCCGTATCACTGTTGCATTATTCTTTACATAAGGGATCTCCTGCCAAAGGTTGCCCAATGTCCTCCCAGCGTACCAAAACCTTTGGAATTTATAGATGTCATACATTACAGGTGTGCTCCCGTGCAATGCGTATGGCAGAAAGGTGACATATGGACATACTTATCTCAGAACCTCTTTGCCACCAGTCTGAATGCCATCATTGATCATTGGATTGAATACTTCTTCTGTTAGTTACCAAGCCATGTTTCAGATAAGTGCCATGTTGGGGTTTCTTCTTATCTGCTTCTGTTTTTATTTTGGTGAATTTACATGTCGTCCAAAAAGGGGAAATGTCAGTGTGGGAAGCAGATTCTTCATAAAGATAGTCATAAACATTGTCTTTCTGTTTGAATGCTTCTCACGACCACATGCAGTGTTCTGCCTGACAAGCATTTGTCCCTAAGACTCTACATAGTCATCTCTCCTATTTCTCTATTTGTCTGGAGAACCAGCATCTAAAATTGTTGGTGCAGGGTGCTATGGCAGAGTCTTCCCATCCCAAGGGTCAGCTGCTTGCCAAGAAAAAGACCAAAAAACTTGTGTCTAATTTAGCTGTTGTCTGCTTCTCTCTCGAGGTTTGTGAAAGTGCATAGGATTGTCCAGTTGTTTTGGATTCCTCTGCTGCGACTCTGTTGGAGGCTTGCATGGAACCGACTTCTCACACACCCTCAGAAGCTTTACAAACATCCACTCCATATTTTGAGGGGGAAGTTCAGCTGACTTTATCTGAGGGACTGAGGAGGGTACCAGAAATCCTAATTCAGGCGAAGATTCTTACCATGTTGGTTGAGTGTTGGCAAGGGTCTGAACCTGTTAGGGTTTTCCGGGCAAACTTCCCTCAAAAGAAAAAAAACAAGCATATTTCTCCTGTTGTTAAAGATCCCCAGCATGAATGGCAGAATCTTACTCGGGGATTGTTTAATGCCTTAATGGTCTTAAAGCCTCCTCAGGGACTGTCTGTTCCTCCCTGGTCATCTACTCCTCTTAAGAGGCCTACAGAGCAGGAGTTCTCTGAAGAGAATTTGGAATATGGGGAGGAGTCTTTGGCATATTCTTCTCAAATTCCTTCTCCTTTGGATTATGGATCTGAGGAAGAAGATTCCATTACTCCGGTTTTTCCCTTAGAACAACTCCCCCTTGGGAACACTTTTTCTTGCATGCTGGAATATTTCAAATGAGACTGTTCTTGAGTTTCTTATATTCAAAAGAGGCGTTATGAACACCTGCAGATGGAGTCTCCCAAACCCTCTGCTGTTCTAGTCTTGGCTGCCTTCTTGGATACCTTTTCAGCAGCCTCTGTTGCCCCTGATTCTTAGCCTCCAGCCCCCAAGAAACCTGACAGATTTTTATAATGGGCTTGATGGTTGTAAATTTTTATACAAATGTCCTGCTGATCTTTCTGTAGTGTTTGTGTCTTCTGATAGACTGTCTAAACTTTTGCCATCTGCTAAACTACTTCCTTCAGATAAAGAGAGTAGAGGCATGGAACGGGTAGGCAAAAAGTTATATATTGCTACTGCCCTGGCATTTATAGCTGTCAATTATCAGACTTCACATTTTAACCCTTCTTTCTCAAGCTTCTCAGGCAGTTTCTGACTTCCCTGATTCAGAAGGGAAGGTCTCGACCCTTTCTTTATTGGGTTCTACCTCTCAGTGTCTCACTATTCTATTAAATGTAGTTATGATGCAGCTGATGCTTCTTCTAGGACTGCTGCATTTGGTTCTGTTTTGATATGTTACTCCTGGCTTCATCTTCAGCCTTTACCCAATGACATTAAGGCTAAATTGTTGGATACCTCTGCTTAGGTTCATAGGTTCATTGGAGGTTACTAGACTATTGGCCCTGGGGCATTTATAAACTTAGCCATGTTATACCCTTGTTCCGTTATTGACCAAGCTGTATGGTCTATATTTGCAGCATGACTCTATGATGAGCACCAACTGTCCGTATCCAAGAGGGACATAGGTGATACCCCCACAGTAAATTTACAGTTTCCCATCCAGTTTTCTGTGTTAAGTTTAAATAAGGTCATTGAGGCGCTCTGTTTTACGTGAATTGGGAGTTTGGTCCAGATGAGTAGCAATCTCTTGGAGACATATCTGTCTGTCTAGCATGTGCTTTTAATGTTCCAGGCTAGGTTAGGATTCCTAGAGTGAGTGAATCTTGTCCCATTTGACTTGCAGATGTGCAGCATTTCCATTGGGGCAGGGTCTGAGACTGCTCTGTAGGCCAGGCAGAAGTTGCCTCTCAGCAGCCTATAAGATACAGAGTACAGTGACAGGGACCTTCAGTATGTCCATGTGGGTCATGTGTTCAGTGCCTGAATTTTCTTGGTGAGAACTTTGAGGTTTCTCCAGCTGCTGCAGGTGTCTGGTGAGGTACATACAGAAGGGTGTGTTGTACTATTTTAGTGGTCTGATGAAGGATGAGTACAGGGGAGTTTTATAACATCCTTGGCTCTGGATGCAGTGCTCTTACTTATGAAATGTGCAATGTAGATGCCCTTCCTTACCACTGTGGACACATGGTGATCGAAGTTAAGGTTGCTGTCAAACTGTGTTCCCAAATCTGTCACCACAGGGTTTGAGCTAAGGGGGGTACTCTCAATATTGTAATTTGCAGGGACTTCCCTTTTGCTGAGAGGGATGATGACACTTTTTTTGCATTTATTTTAAGTCTGTAGCTTAGGCATCAATCATCTGCCTGTCTAAGCCCATGTAGTGTGTCAGCATTGTTGGGGAACTCGATGATTGCACCCAGTTTGCAGTCATCAGCAAACTTGATAAGCCACAGACCATCTATTTTCTCCTAGACTTGTGAGAAATAGATTCCGAACAGTAGGGGGCCCAGCAAAGATCCTTGTGGTACACCACAGGTAACAGGTGTGCTGGTACACCAACTTTGACTGTATGCTCCGTTCTGTCGGTGAGCCAGTTGGCTACCCACCTGGTGACATATGGGTTAATTCCCAGCTGGATGAGCTTCCCAATGCTACCTGAGTAAGGGGATTGTGTCAAAAACCTTGGCTAGGTCAGGATAGGCTGTATATACTGTTCTGCCTTCATCCAGGGCTAAAAGTGTATGGAATATGCTGTATTTGAACCAAGGACCATGTATATGGTAGCCCTACACTTACACGTGTTGCCAACAAGAAGGTTGCTCCTGAGCTTTTTTAAGTTCCTCCAGGATAAAGGTAAGGCCTTACAGAAATTGAAACATATTTTTGTTTCTCTTATCCCTAAATTTCAGAGGAATTAACCATCCAAATCTACTTTTGTTTGCAGGCAGTCTTGCCCTCGTCCTAAAGGTAAAAAGGGTTCTAGGCATGTACCCCCTGCTAAGTCTGCTCGGTCCCATACATCTCAGAAGCCTCCTTTTCAAGACAAACTAAGTTCTATCCGACAGTTTGCTACCCCTTTCCCTAGGTTAAGTTACTTTATCTCTTCATTTTTCCCTATCCCTTTCCAGTTGGTTAAGGGGTCAGTCAAGACTCTTGGGTTTTGACAATCATCTGCCATTTCTTCTTTTCTGGACATCCCTCAGCCTCTTCTAGAACAGCTTCCTCTCTTTCCAGCACTGCTTCAGGGCCTTCTGGCCCAGTGCAGCATTCAAGTTATGCTTTCTGTCCAAGAGGGGAAAAGGTTTTATTCTAGGATGTTCATGGTTCCTAGGAAGGAAGGCACCTGGAGACCCATTCTGGACCTTTCTCAGTTCAACACCTTTCTAAAGGTCCATTTCTTTCAAATGTTGTTTCTTCATATCCTGTTCCCTCTTCTTCCCCAGGCCTTCTTGGTATCCCTGGACCTCTAGAATGCCTACCTTCATATACCCATTCATCCCCTTTTCAGGAAGTTTTTGTTATTATGTTTCTTCCTTGCATGTTCAGTTCTGTGCTTTGCCCTCTTGCCTCTCTAATGCCCCGGGGATATTCACTAAGTGCCTCGCTCCTGTCATTGCCTTTTGCAGGATGAGAAGGGTTCAGATCTTTCCTTATCTAGATGACCTTCACATTCAGGCTTCTTCCCCTGAATTCATACTTCAGGCACCTCCAGTTTACTGTTTGTCTGCTACAGAGCTTGAGGTTTACAATAAACTTTCAACAATCAATCATGGTTTCTTCTCAGGATAATGTTTTACTCAGTTGCAGGATCCAGACCATTCCTGTACTGGCATCCCTGCCTCCACCCAAGGTCCTCTGTCTGATCACTTTTTTTTTTTCAATCTGTCCTTCCTCTGGCTTTGGTCACAGCTAGGGTTCCAGGATTCTTGGCTTCCACCATTCCTGCGCTGCCTCTAGCCAGGCTGTATATGAGTAAACTACCAAGTCATTGTGGCTTCAACACGGTCATCACCTGGATTTCCTTGTCCCCTTTCTTCCTTGTATAAAACTTGAGCTTCATTGGTGGATTCATCAGCTTTCTCTCAACCCAGGACTTCCTTTCCAGCATCTAATCCCATCTCAGGAACTTTTTTCAAATGCCTTGGACAGAGGTTGGGGAGCCTCCTTCAGTTCCCTCAAGGTCCAGTGTCTCTGGTCTCCCCATCATAGGTCAGATCACATCAACATCAAGGAGATGAAAGCTCTCCTTTTAGCTCTTCAGGCTTTTTATTCTCTCTCTTTCTTCAATGGCCTCAAAGTTTTCACAGACAATACCACAGTGATGTGGTATGTCAACAAACAGGGGGGGACACGGTTCTACCTTCTTTGCAACTCGCTCTTCAGGTCTGGGATCTAGCTGTCCAATGTCAAGTGACTCTTCAGGTTGTCTACTTGTCTACTTTCCTTCAGAACAAAATATAGTGCAGACTCTGAGCAGGTCCAGTACACAGGCTCACAAATGGATTCTTCACAGAGATGTGTTTCTGGATATTGTTTGTCATGTGGTATTCCACAGGTAGATCTTTTTACCTCCCCTCTGAACAAATAATTTTCTCATTTCTGTGCCAGAATCCCAAGCCCTCTGGCTTGGAAGTTGGATGCCGTACCTTTTCCTTGGAAAGGGATGTTTCTCTATGCCTTTCTTTCTATTCCCTTGATTCTAAGGGTTCTGCTCAAGCTCAGACGACTCCCTCATATTCATGTTGGTGACTCCCTTTTGTCCCAGACAGCATTGGTTCTCCCTTCTTCACTTAGACAAGGACAATCATCACAAATTACCTCACCGGGTGGGCCTCCTCACACAAGACAAAGGGTCTCTTATTCATCCTCACTTGTGTACTCTTCAACTGACTCTGTGGGTGATAGGATTTTTATCCCTTTTAGGCACCCTTTTCCTGAGAACATGGTTAGGGCTATGCAGGAGGCCAGGAAACCCACTAGCAGGAAATCATATTTGACCAAATGGAAGAGATTTTCTGTCTGGTGCCTCTGTCATAACTAGGATCCCTTTTCAGTGGGGATCCCTCTGGTTCTCTCTGTTTGTGTGAATTGCTCCATGCTGGGTTGGCATATTCTTCAGTTAAAATTTACCTGTCAGCTGTTTCTGCTTGTCAGCCCTTAACTCCTCCTAAAGCCTCTAGGTTTGAGGACAAACACTTTCTTAAAGGTGTCCTTCATATCATGCCTATTCTGCCTTCCTGGGATCTCAGTTTTGTGCTTGAAAATTTGACACAGTCTCCTTTTGAGTCTGCAGCTTTAGCGTCTTTGCTACATTGTACATGGAAGACTGTTCTTCTTTTGGCCCCTTACTTCAGCTAAGATAGTATCTGAACTCCAGGCTCTTATTTTTTTTTTTTTTTTTTTTTATAGGATGTCTCTTCCTACTAATCCTACTTTTATGTCCAAGGTGGTTAATGAGTTGTCTCTTAATCATTCTGTTAATTTGCCCTCCTTTCTTTCCTTTTTTTATGTCCAAAGTGGTTAATGAGTTGTCTCTTAGTCATTCTGTTAATTTGCCCTCCTTTCTTTCCTTTTTTTTATGTCCAAGGTGGTTAATGAGTTGTCTCTTAGTCATTCTGTTAATTTGCCCTCCTTCCTTTCCTTTTTTTATGTCCAAGGTGGTTAATGAGTTGTCTCTTAGTCATTCTGTTAATTTGCCCTCCTTTCTTTCCTTTTTTTATGTCCAAGGTGGTTAATGAGTTGTCTCTTAGTCATTCTGTTAATTTGCCCTCCTTTCTTTCCTTTTTCGCAATCTACTAGGGAGAAGCTTCTTCACACTCCTTACATAGATAGTTCAGATTTACATAGATAGTTCAGATGTCATTTGGAAAAGACCAAGGCCGTTTACAAATCTGAGCAACTTTTTGGTTCCTTGCATCCCATGTCTTTGGGTTTAGCAGTTTCTAAACAAACCATATCCTCCTGGATCTCAGTGCCATTTCTTTATTCCTTTCATGGTAAATGTCTTTCTACCTCTGTAAAGGCTTATTCTACTAGAGCTGTTGCTTCCTCTGGTGCCTTTTCCAAAGGAGTGCATACCAATTCCATCCTTGAAGCTGCTACCTGGACTTCTGTGCATACCTTCACTAAACATTACAAGTCGGATGTTGTTTCCAGAGCAAGAGCTGGTTTTGCCAGACCTGTACTGCATGGGTTTCTAGAAGGCTTTTCTGTGGATTCCACCTGCCAAGATGTTCTTCATTCCACATTGCTGCAGTCCTAACTATTGGGTAGTCCGCTGTCCAGTCGGCCCGAATACCAAAGTATATGGCTGACGTCGGTCAGGGCGCATTAGACTGACGTCAGTACGTCAGGGTACTAATGCGCATGACCCGCCATATCCCAGTCTTTTGCCGCATGGTGCGATGCAGAAGCAATTTTGCGAGTGCAGGGTGGCGTTCTGAAAGTTTCTGAAGCCAGAGTTTCAGACCGAATCAAAGTTGGCTAAGTACCCGTTGGGAATATTTTGGTTTTTCTTGCCTCAGTATTTAACGGATGTCAGAAAAAGTGAATAACTGTATTTCTTGTGGGAAACAGATACCTCATAGGGATTACCATACTTTGTGTATACCTTGTTTAGGGCCTGAGCACGACGTTGTTGGATGCCGCTCTTGTGCTAAATTTAACAAACGCACTATTAAGAGAAGGTTAGACTGTGCCAGGTTAGTGTTTGGGAAGCGTTGTAATTATAAAATGCCGTCGGATGCTCCGACGCCGGCTAGGGCTAAAAAGCGCAAGGACAAAACAGCGAAGCCTAGAGTGGAGGAACCGACAGTCCCAGACGTCGGTTCTTTACAGGGCTCAGTAGAGCCGGAGGTTTTGCCAGGTGTTTCTTTGGAGTCTCAGGGAGAGACTTTACTGTTACAGGATGTATCCTCTCAGGAAGTAGGCCAGGTTGAGGGGGCTTCTCAGGTGGCTGTTCTTCCCTCTCTTCCTAAGGTGGTCAGAGCCTCCCCTTCTGTTTCCAAGGCTTCTTTGAGGGGCAGGCCGAGTTTTGCTTCAGTGGGGGTTTCTCCTAGTACTTCAGGGTCTTTGCCTAAGAAACATATGCTTAAAATGGCAGAGGATTTGATTACTATGATAAGGGGTTCTATGCCCCCTCCTGATAAGAGGCCTAGGGTGGAATCTGAGTTTGAGAGTTTTGAGCAATGCTCGGAGGCTTCTGAGTCTTGACTGAAGACTTGCAGGAGTACCTCCTTATTCTGATTCTGATGTGGATGATTCTACTCCTTCAGCTTCCCCTCCTGAGGATTTTTCATTTTCAGAGACTCTGCATTCCATGAGGGAGCATTTTAAATGGGAAGGTCAAGATTTCTCTGATTCCAGGAAAAGGCTTAGGGAATTCTTGTTTTTACCCCAGCACAGGCCTTTAGCTATACCTCCTGTTTTGAATGTGGTGGAAGATGTTTTTGCAGAGGCTTCCTGAATCCAGTTCTTTGCCTCCTGCCCCAGTTAAACCGGATAGGTATTATAGGGTGCCTGAAGCTCATAAGTATCTTTTTAAGAGTCCTAGGGCAGACCCGGAAACTGTCTCTCAGGGGCCTAAAGGTGTGAAGGCCTCAGTTGTTAAAATCCTGTCCCTCCTGATAAAGAGGCAAGGGCTTTGGATAGATGGGGAAAGAAAGTGTATACTTCTTCCACTTTAGCCATGAGGGCGTTGAATTGTCAGTTTCATATGTTAAAATATCAGAATTTTCTTCTTTCGCAGTTGAAATCTAAGGTGGATGCTCTGGCGGAAGGTATTGAGTGTAAAGAGTTGCAGGATTTAGTTCATGTGTCTGAACAAGTGGGTAAACATTCCCTGCAATGTGGTTTTGATGCTGTGCAGGCCTCCTCCAGGGTGGCTGCCACTGGTTCTGTTCTTCGTAGGCACGCCTGGTTGAGAGATCAGAACTTAGCTGAGCATGTTAAGACAAGGATTTTGGATGCTCCTTTACAGTCTGATGTGTTGTTTGGTTCGCCTGTGGAAGCAGTTTTAAAGAAGATGGAGGACAAGGCTAAGTCTATGCAAACTGTTAAGGATTTTCTGCAGGTGCAGCCTCCAGTTTAGTAGAAATTGGCCTGCTAAGGGATGGACTTATCCTGCTTATGATTCCCAGTCTAGGGGTAGGTCTAGGCGTGGTAGGGGCAGAGCTCAAGGTGCTTTTAGGCCTAGGGCAGGGGGTTCACCTGCTCAGACTTCTGGTGAGGGCAGGGGTCAGTCCTTTCGTAAGCAGACCCAATGACCTGCCTTTTCAGCTGCCAGTACCTTCTCGCCTGGCGGCACCTCTAGGAGGAAGACTGTCTCTTTCCAAAGAAAATTGGGATTTAATTACCCAAGACAAATGGGTTCTGGATATCATTCACCACGGTTACAGGTTTTATTTCCATACCTTGCCTCCTTTCAAAGGCATGCCAGACATTCCTCCTCTACAAAGACAAGAGGCTCACAAGCAAATTTCTCAGTTACTCCAAATAGGGGCCATTCAGCCGGTTCCTGTGCCAGAAAGGGGCCTAGGATTTTATTCTCGCCTGTTCCTAGTACCAAAGAAGGGGAACACGTGGAGACCAATTTTGGATTTATCTATCCTCAACACTTATCTGGACATTCCCAAGTTCAAAATGTTGACGTTACAACAGCTTTTACCTCTGCTGGGCAAGGATCACTGGATGGTAACTTTAGATCTCAAGGAAGCTTACCTTCATGTGCCTATAAGACTAAGTTGCAGAAAGTATCTGCGTTTTCGAGCTGGAAATTCTCATTATCAGTTCTCTGCATTGCCCTTTGGCTTATCTACTGCGCCCAGAGTATTCACAAAGGTTCTGGCTCCAGTGATAGCTTACTTCAGGCTAAAAGGAATTCAAATCTATCCTTACTTGGACGATTGCCTGATTCTGGCTCAAGAAAAGGAAGACCTTCTACAGCATTTGGAATATGTCATAGCAGTGCTAAGATGCCTAGGGTATTCTGTGAACGAAATAAAGTCCAGTCTAGTACCCTCTCAAGACATGTGCTTTCTGGGTGTGAGACTGAATACAGCAGCCCAGATGGCCTTTTTAACCCCGGACAAACAAAAGAATCTTTCCAGTTACTTCCATCAACTATCTCTTCAGTCCGGGCTGACTGCAAGGACAGTCCTTCAAGCCTTAGGGTTCATGGCATCTTGTATTCTGGTGCTTCCCAATGCCAAACTGCATATGAGGAAGCTACAATGGTATCTCAAAATCTATGGACACAGCACTGCCAGGATTTGGACACTGTCATTCAAATAATACCTTGCATTCAAAAGGAATTTTTGTGGTGGGCTCAGGAATGTCACCTAAACAAGGGACTCTCTGTGACCCGGCCAGAGGCGAGTCAGATTCTAACGACAGATGCCTCAGACATTGCTTGGGGAGCTCATCTAAATGGAAAGTGGATACAAGACAAGTGGCCTGCCAGACTACAGCATCTACATATCAACATGAAGGAGATGTTAGCAGTCCAGTTTGCATTAATGGCTTTCAAGGAGTTACTTCTTCCAGGGCAGGTGTTGATTCTAACAGACAACACAACTGTCATGTGGTACATCAACAAACAAGGGGAACACATTCTTACCCATTGTGCAGGCAAGCAATGATTTTATGGGAGACTGCGCTAAGCTTGCAACTAACTCTTCAGGCAAGGTTTCTGCCGGGAGCACAGAACTCCTTAGCAGATGTGTTAAGCAGACAAATCATGGATCCCCACAGTGGAAACTGGATCTTCATGTATTTCAAAAGTTGACAGTGTCCTGGGGAACTCCAGACATAGATCTGTTCGCTTCTCCACTAAACCACCAGCTGCCAAAGTTTTGCACAAAGAGGTTTCATCACACAGCTTGGAAAGTGGATGCTCTTTCTTTCAGTTGGAAAAATCTTCATGTGTATGCGTTTCCACCTCTGCCTCTTCTTCCAAAGGTGCTTCTAAAGGTCAGACAAGACAAGCCAAGGATGATTTTAATAGCTCCAGATTGGCCTCGGCAGCACTGGTACCCATTACTGAGGAATCTGGTAAAGAAGCCTCCATGGCCTTTACCCTTGATTCCACATCTGTTGTCTCAGAAGGACGGTCGTCTGCTCAATGTCAAGCTTCACTCTCTTCATCTAACAGCCTGGCATATTCTGTTTTGAAAGACAGCAGGTCTCAACTTCCTCAACAAGTTTTAAATGTGATTATGGAAGCCAGAAGACCTAGTACAAGGAAAGTGTACGATGAAAAATGGAAGAGATTTTTATTTTGGACTGCAGCAAAGAATTTGGAGATTTCAGAGCCTAATTTGAGTGTGGCTCTTCAATATCTTACTGAGTTACTGGACAAAGGTTTGTCTTTCTCTTCCATTAAGATTCATGCTGCAGCAATTTCAGCTCACTATGATTGTGACCCACCATTGTTTTCACATCCTTTGTTCAAGCAATTTCTTAGAGGGGCAAAAGAATATAAGACCCCCACGTAGAGCTCCTACTCCTGCTTGGGATCTCAATTTTGTGTTGGAGAAACTTACTCTACAACCTTTTGAGCCTGCAGCTACTGCTGAACTGAAATACTTGTCATGGAAGACTGCTTTTTGTTGGCCATTACTTCTGCAAGAAGGGTTCCTGAGTTACAGGCCCTTATGGCGGTTGAGCCCTTTTTGATTTTTCATAAGGATAGGGTATCATTACGTACTAATCCTTCCTTTATGCCTAAAGTGGTTTCTAGTGTGGCTTTAAACCAAACTATTCATTTGCCTACGTTTTATGCAGATCCCCAAAATAAAGGGGAAAAGATTTTGCACACTTTAGATGTACACAGGCAATTGCGTTATTATTTGAGCAGGACTAAGGATTTTAGGCAGTCTCAGCAGTTGTTTGTTTCTTTTGCTTTGAGTTCTCAGGGCAAGCCTGTGTCAAAACAAACTATTTCTAGGTGGATTGGGTTTTGCATTGCATTTTGTTATTCCCATCATGGCAAGGAGATTCCAGCTGGGATTAGGCCTCATTCCACTAGGGCTACTGCCACTTCAACAGCTTTTTAAGGGGTGGCAACTAAGGATATTTTGGAGGCAGCTACTTGGAGTTCAGTGCATACTTTCTCTAAGCATTACCACCTTCCTCTCTACTCTAAGTCTAGGGCTGGTTTTGCCACAGCTATTTTGCAAGGCATGTTATCAGCTCCTGCTTCCTTATGATTTGCCAGCCTCCCTTACCTCTGCTTTGGGATTCTACCCAATAGTTAGGACTGCAGCAATGTGGAATGAAGAACATAGTACAGTTTTGTACCTACCATAAATGTAGATGTTCGAGGATCCACATTGCTGCAGTCCAATTTACCCTCCCTCCTTCCCCTCTGTGTTTAGGGGTGGTTGTGTAGGTGAGGTTATATTCTGCTAATTTTGTATATTTTGTATATATATATATATTTTGGTGCAGATATGTTGGGAGTTTTTGGTTTTTGGCCTTATCTTTTCAGGGTCTTCTGACATCTGGGGCAAGAAAAGACTGAGGCTATGGCGTCGGTCATGCGCATTAGTACCCTGACGTACTGACGTCAGTCTAATGCGCCCTGACCGTCAGCCATATACTTTGGTATTCAGGCCGACTGGACAGCGGACTACCCAATAGTTAGGACTGCAGCAATGTGGATCCTCGAACATCTACATTTATGGTAGGTACAAAACTGTACTTTTCTTCTCAAGCTTTTCTACTCTCTCTTATGTAAGGTATACTGCAACACTGATATGTAAGGACATAGTACAGTTGTGTAAAGTCTTACCATAACAGTAAATGTCATTCTCTTCACTGTTGCAGTATTTTCTCCCTCCTCCCATTTCTACTCTACCCTATTCCTTTTTGCCTTCCTGGCCAGGAATTTTTTTCTTTTTTTTTTCTCCTTTTGGATGTTCCTCCTAGTTCCGTGGGACAATTGTTCCTCCTGTGGCTTTTCAGTTCTGAGGTATGTACATCACCTTTATCCCCTACATCTTGCATGGGGGGCATATGTGTGACGTACAATATCTATAAATTCCTAAGGCTTTAGTATGCTGGCTGGACGTTGGGCTACCCTTGGCAGGAGATCCCTTGCGTAAAGAATACTGCAAAAGTGAAGAGAAGAACATCCACTGTTATGTTAAGACTTTACACAACTGTACTTTCATAATGTTTCACTGTTGCAATAATAGTTTATTTGGATTTCCTGCTGTGAAAGCCTTTGGTCATCCTGAACAATAGAGATTTGTTCCCCTCCTCCGGCCCAGGTGGACACCTTCCCTTCCAACATCAAAACTTTGAGGTATAAGAATCATCATCCTGCACCATTTTACAACTCTTGAGTATGTTGGTTGGTCCAAAGACAGAGATAGAATGACTAAAGTGAATTATTCCATTGGGGAAAGTCTTTTTTCTTACCAAATTCTCTGTTTTATTGTTAGATGTCAGATTGGAAGATTGTTTGCTTAGAGTGTGAGAAACAAACCCCTCACAGGGACTTCCTACTCCGTGTTTGTTCTGCCTGGGTATGCCTAGCTTTCTCATTTGCTGTTGTGCTCACTTTAAGTCTAGGACCATAAAGCATAAGACAGAGTCACTTGAAAAAGTTTATGGAGAATGAGAGAGAATATTGGTTGCCCTTGTTTGCTATGGCTTCCACTGGTTGTGCTGAGTTGGACTTCCTCACAAAAAAAAAAAAAATGGAGAAGTATCTGAAGACTGCTAAGGTGCCAATTACCATTTTATCAGTGACAGATAGTCCACCCACACTTGGTATTGCTGATGATGTATGTGGCCTAGGCCTCTGTTGTCTCCCATATGGGCTCTGCCATGCCACATCAGCCCCTTCAATGTGCATACAAGCAAAAGGACTTAGAGTGCTAGATTTGGGTCTATATTGAATTAGCGAACACTTAGAAAAGCGAACACTAATTCATCGACCATTTTTAAGTGAAAGCTTAAAATCTCCCAACACCCGGAACAGCGATTTTTTTTCCCAGGGGAAAAAATCGCTGTTCTGGGTGTTTGGGATTGTCAGCTTTCGCTTAAAAATGGTTGATGAATTAGCGTTCACTTTTCTAAGCGTTCGCTAATTCAGTACAGACCCCTGGATTTGGCCAGAGTTGCTTCCCAGACTCTGGCTTCTGATTCCCATACCAGACCTACAGAAGGGAAGGGTAGTATCCTCCATATCAGAAAGGAATCCTCAACAGGCCAGAAACAGGCCTTAGCTGCCTGCATGCAGTCTGGGAGGATGACAATCAATAATCCACCCAAGGCAAAATCTTAGGAAGGCTGCCCCCAGCTTTTCCCAACCTAGGCCTTATGAGTCTCGACTATTTCAGTCCTACTTGGAGAAGTTTGGCCAGGTTAGCTGAGGATCACATGGCTTTTATGATATCCAGACATTTGAGCCCTGGCAGGACCCTTGCCCCAGGACCTTCAACTGCCAAAAGGAAAAGGGACCTTTCTCCCAAGGAGTCTTCATATTCCTATGACTCTGATAAAAATAAGTTGGCTTATTTGGACCATGTTTCATCAGGGTCATTTGCCAACTAAACTCGAAGGAAAACATTGCCTAAGCTTTTGGAGAGACCCTCCACAAAATAAGGGAAGTCTTCATTTGGTAGGCTTAGGATTACCCCCATTCTAAGAGGAGAGTCGCAGATTTGCTTAGGCTTCCTGATTCCAACATGTCATCTACGGCACATCTCTGCAGCCTGACTCCCTGCTCCCTTCCTCAAAGAAACCTTGATCATGTTTACAAGGTTCTGGACTCTCATAAGCACCTGTTCAAAGACCCTGTGGCAGTTCTTGAAGTCACCTCCTCAGGACCCAAGAGAATCAAAGGCAGCATGTCTAGGAACTCGTTGCCAAGTGACAGAGGGTAGGATCCTGGACAGATTTGGCAAGAAGGTGTACACGTCAGCTACCTTTGCTCATGAGAGCTTTAAATTGTCAGTTCTATATGGTCAAATTCCTGGAATCTTTCCTGTCCTAAAGGAAGCAGAAACTGGTAGAATGGAAGACTGAGCTCTTCGGAAAGAATTGTTAGAACTCTGTGACACTTGCTCTGAGGTTGGAAAACATAGCTGACATGTGGCTTTGATGCTTTGGAAGCATCAGACATAGCAGCTGCATCTGGGTCTTATGAGGAGGCATACTTGGTTAAGAGAGCAGTCTCTTCATGATGATGTAAAATCAGAAATCCTTGATTCTACTGGTCAAGCAATTCCTATTTGGAACCAAAGTTCCAACCAATATTTAAGAACATGAAAGATAAGGCTAAGTCCCTACATACTGTCAAGGACTTTCTGTAGCTTTAGCCCCCAGGGTTTAGTAGGAATTAGCCTACCAAATCCTTGTCCTTTCATGCCTCTCAACCTAGACCAAGGAGCAGAAGGCCAATGAAAGAAAGCAAAGAAGGTGGTAAGTTGAACAAGGACCTAGGCCTTGCAGACCCCACTCCCAGAACCCCAGTAGGGAGGAGCTGTGGCTCAGTAGAGCACCTCCCTGTCCCCGCACTCCCAAATCCCACCCATCTCTGTCCCCTCCTCTTCCAGCAAAGCTCAGAGGAGGCTTTCCCTCTTCATAAACAGGTGGCAAAAGATTACCAAGGACACTTGGGTTCTCAAAATCATAAGGGCATGGTGTACTTCATAGTTTGCTTACCTGCCAAGACTCACAGATGTGTTTTCAGTACTCAATGGGCAGCTCAGGGAAGGCCCAGTTCCAAGTAAATTTCCTTCTAGAACAGTGCTCCATGGAATCAGTAGCTCAAAAAGAGCTAGGAATAGGGTGATGCTCATGACTGTTCGTAGTACCAAGAAAAGGTTTAGAATTGGTCTCTAGATTCCTTCTATCAAGGTTAAACAGGTTCTTACTGGTCACCAAGTTCAAGAAGGGAATTCAAATTTAAACCAGCTGTTCTTGAAGTACCAGATATTGTTAGGGTTACCACCTGTCTCTCTTTGGACAGTTGTGCCCTGTAAGAAAAACTAAAAAATAGCAATTGTCCTGAGATTTTAGAACAAAGATATTTCATAATTTTTTTTTTTTATTAGTTGCATAAAAGTTATTTTGTATCTGAAGCACCTAAATGTTATATGAAATAGCATAAGCAACTCAAATACTCTGAGAATAAACTTTTATTTTGGCAAAAAAGTAAAGTTCTGTCCTTTGCACTAACCATGAGTATATTTTGTCTTGCAAAATCTTATGGAAAATGTCCCACTTCGGGTATTTGAAAAGGTGGCAACCCTACATATTGTAAAGGAGCTGAGATCTTTAGAAATGGGAAGGAGCAAATTACATAGAAATAGGTGGTGTTTTTTGGAGCAATTTGTGCAGAATACTGATGTTCTTCGTGTTTCACCGTTGCAGTCATAACTGTAGGGTACTCCTGCCGGCAGGCTGCCCGAGGTCGGCCAGAATATCAAAGTCTGGGTCCGGCGTCGGCTGTATCAGCAAGTACCCTGACGTCAGAACGCATGGGTATAAGGCTGACAGCCGACGCCATCTTCTCCAGTCTTTCTTGCTGTGCGGTGCAAAGCAGTTCGCTAGTTGTTGGTTGGCGTTTTCAAGACAACGTGGTGTGATTGTCGTCGGTCCGAAGTTTTCTACTTCTCTTAAAGCTAAGTACCCCATTGGGGAAACCTTTTTCTTGCTCCTCTGATGTCAGAAAAAGTTAATAATTGTGTATCGTGTGGAAAACAAATACCTCATAAAGATTTCCACTCTTACTGTCTATCTTGCTTAGGCCCTGACCACGACGTTTCTTGCTGTCGGTTCTGTGCCAGGTTTAATTCTTGCACTATCAAGCGTAGGTACGATTGGGCCTTGAATTACTTCGGTAGACTATTTAATTATAGGATGTCGTCGGATAATTTACTGACTACCGGAATTCAGAAGAAACGCAAAGACAAGGACAGGCCTCCGAGGTCCAAACAGGATACTTTGCAGCCGGAGCCAGCTTTGGGTTCGGCGGTCGTCAGTGAGGCGCTTTTGCAGCCCCTGTCGTCTGCCACTTCAGAACAGATGGCCGACACGGACTCCCATGGGGAGCCATCTAGGCCTAGTAATTTGTCTGCTGCAGGACCTTTGGACATCGCTCCTTCAGATGGGTCCGGAACCGCTGTGCAGGTACCGGCTTCTGAGGGGGTTTTCAGGCCTTCACATATTACTATTTCCACAAAGACAAAGGCTAAGTCAAAGACTCCTGTTAAACCCAGACTTTCTGCTCAAACTTCTTCGGATTCAGCTCCTAAGACTCAGAAGCAATTACTACGGATGGCTGAGGATTTATTAACTATGATTAGGGGCTCTCACCCTCCTCCTGAGAAAAGGCCTAGACAGGATATCCCTTATGATTCCTCTGATCAGGCTTCTGTATCTTCTGTCTCTTCCTCTGATCAGGATTACTCTTTTCCTCCTTATGAGGATTCGGATGCTGAGGACTCTGTTCCCTCTGCCTCTCCCCTGAAGATTTCTCTTTTGGGGAAACTTTGCATGAGATGAGGGAGCATTTTCATTGGGAAGGTCAGGATTATTCTGCTTCCAAAAAGAGACTTAGGGAATTTCTTCTTCTCCCTCAACACAGGTCTTTAGCTATTCCTCCTGTGCTTGACATTGTGGATGATGCCTTCTCTGAGGCTAACTTGAATCCTGATTCCATGCCGCCTGCTCCTTCTAAGCCTGACAGATTTTACAGGGTTCCTGATTCTCATCATTTTTTATTTAAGAACCCTTCTGCTGATCCTGAAACTATTTTGCAGGGTTCCAAGGCTGCTAAGGCCGCCTCCTCTAAGAATGCTATCCCCTCTGAAAAGGATTCTCGTGCCTTGGACAGGTGGGGCAAAAAGGTTTATACTTCATTCACCCTTTCTATTAGAGCTTTAAATTGCCAGTTTCACATGTTTAAATATCAACAGTTTCTTTTATCTGTTTTAAAACAAAGGCTTTCTACCTTTCTGGCATGTGCTGAGGACAAGGAATTACAGGATGTGTTGCATGCAACTGAACAAGTTAGCAAACATAGTTTACATTGTGGTTTTGATGCCTTAGAGGCTTCTTGCAGGGCTGCTGCCTCTGGTACTGTTATCAGGAGACATGCTTGGCTTCGTGAGCAGAATTTACCTGAACAAGTTAAGGCTAAATTGCTAGATGCCCCTGTTCAGCATGATGTCTTATTTGGTTCTAAGGCTGAGGAGGTTATTAAAAAGATGGAAGAAAAAGCCAAGTCTATGCAGACTGTAAAAGATTTTTTGCAAGTGCAGCCTCCTAGATTTTCCAGAAATTGGCCCTCCAAAAATTGGTCCTTTCCCACTTCTGACAGGCCTCAAAGGGGAAGATGTAGACGCTCCAGAGGTCGGGCGCAGACTCAGGCCTCTTACAGATCTAGACAGTGGGCTGCTTCTTCCCCTAGAAGGGGAGAAGACAGACCTCAAACCCAAAGAAAGCAGACCCAATGACTCCCTCTGTTGGGCTTCAGGTCCTCTCTCCCTGGATGCCCCTCTCGGAGGAAAACTTTCTCTTTTTTTACCGAAATTGGACTCTCATTACCCAGGACAAATGGGTGTTAGACGTGATATTGAAAGGCTACAGATTCCACTTTCACACTCTGCCAAGGCCTTCCGGCTGGCCAGATCTGCCAAAACATCAATGGACAGAGGCCTTAAATCAAGTGGACGCTTTATTAGCCTTAAGAGCCATAGAACCTGTTCCACCACTAGAGGTGGGGAAAGGTTTTTACTCAAGACTTTTTCTGGTCCCAAGAAAACAAAACTCCTGGAGACCTGTTCTGGACCTCTCAATATTAAACACCTTTTTGGAAATTCCAAAATTCAAGATGCTCACTCTTCAACAACTTCTTACAATGCTCTCACAAGATGCTTGGATGGTAACATTGGACTTAAAAGAGGCTTACTTACACGTCCCCATAAGGCAACAATGCAGAAAGTACCTCAGATTCAAGGCAGGCTCGAGACACTTCCAATTCTCTGTACTGCCATTTGGTTTATCTACTGCGCCCAGAGTTTTTACCAAATGCCTGGCTCCAGTAGTAGCTTACTGCAGACTTCAGGGGATTCAGATTTACCCCTATCTGGACGACTGTCTAATTCAGGCAGACAGCAAAGACCTTTTACTTTAACACCTGCATTTTGTTCAATGTCTTCTACTACTACTGGGATTCTCAGTGAACACAAAAAAGTCACATTTGATTCCTTCTTAACGAATGACCTTTTTGGGAGCTCTTCTAGATACAAGTTTACAGATGGCATTCCTTACTCCAGAAAAACAGTTACAGCTGGCTTCAAACTTCAAGACCTTGGCAACTTTGACTCAGCTCACTGCAAGGAAATTCCTGCAGGCTTTGGGCTACATGGCCTCTTGCATCCTGTTGATTCCAAATGCAGGGCTTCACATGTGGAAACTTCAATGGTACCTAAAGAGTGTATGGTCTCAGCATTGCCACAGTCTGGATACAATGATTCCACTGATTCCCTGCCTCCAGAAGGAATTCCTTTGGTGGTCCAGGGCGTGTGTTTTGAACGAAGGAAAGCCCTTTCGTCTACCTCAACCTACTCAGATCATAACCACGGATGCCTCGGATTATGCTTGGGGAGCTCATTTTCTAGACAAATGCCAACAGGGTTCTTGGACAAACAAACACCTTCTATGGCACATCAACTTGAAAGAAATGTTAGCAGTCCAAAATGCTCTTCTAGCTTTCCAGACTCTTTTGAAGCCAGGACCTCTGCTAATTCGAACAGACAATACCACAGTCATGTGGTACATAAACAAGCAAGGGGGCTCTCACTCTTACCCCCTTTGCAGACTTGCCATGACTTTATGGGACACAGCCCTAAATTTGAATCTGGATCTTCAGGCACAGTTCATTCCAGGAAAACAGAATCTCTTAGCAGACAGTCTAAGCAGAAACATTTTGGATCCTCACGAATGGATGTTGGACCCCAACTTATTCAGCAAGATAACTGCAGTTTGGGGCTGTCCTCAGATCTGTTTGCATCCCATCTCAACCATCAGTTGCCTCTCTTTTGCACCAGGTCCTTCCACAAGACAGCTTGGAAAGTGGATGCCCTGTCCTTCAGCTGGAGGAATCTTTCGGGATATGCCTTTCCTCCTCTTCCTCTTCTGCCTCGGGTATTGCTAAAGATAAAGCTGGACAAACCCAGACTGATCATTTTGATAGCTCCAAATTGGCCTCGTCAGTTTTGGTTCCCAACTCTTCTGCACCTTTGCTTGGAACCCCCTTGGAGTCTTCCTCTGACCCATTCTCTACTGTCCCAGCATCAGGGTCAGGTATTTCAGTCTCAAATCAAGACTCTCTGCTTGGCAGCTTGGCTCATCAAAGGCAACTGATTCCTTCTTCTCTTCCTAAACAAGTCTTGGATATTCTTTTGGAAGCTAGGCGTCCTAGTACAAGGAAATCTTATGCTTCTAAATGGAAAAGATTTTGTATTTGGATGCAGGATCGTGGCTCTGACCCTTTATTACCTGATATTCCCTCTATTTTACTTTATCTCTCAGACCTTTTGATTAAAGGCCTTTCCTTTTCCTCCATTAAAATTCATGCTTCTGCTATTTCAGCTCATTTCAATTGTGATCCTCCCATTTTTTCCCACCAGCTGGTTAGACAATTTCTGAGAGGAGCTAAGAATTTAAGACCTCCTAGATCTCCTCCTGTCCCTCCTTGGGATCTCAACTATGTCTTGGAGAAGCTTACTTTGCCTCCTTTTGAGCCTGCTGCCTCTGCGGATATTAAGTTCTTATCCTGGAAGACAGCTATCTTGTTGGCCTTGACTTCTGCCAGAAGGGTGTCTGAGTTACAAGCCCTCATGGCCGTGGAACCATACCTCATCTTCCATCAGGACAGAGTTTCCTTGAGGACCAATCCTACTTTTATGCCTAAGGTAGTTTTTAGAGTGGCTCTAAATCAGACTATTCACCTTCCTACCTTTTTCCCAAAACCCCAAAATAGGGGGGAAAGGATCTTGCATTCATTGGACGTACACAGGCAACTTCGTTTTTACCTGGACAAGACTAAAGATTTCAGAAAATCAGATCAATTGCTTATCTCATTTGCTTCCAGTTCTCTAGGTAAAGCTATTTCTAAGCAAACTCTTTCCAAATGGATTGCTCATGGAATAAGATATTGTTACTCTCTTTATGGAGAACAGATTCCAGGTACCGTCAGGACTCATTCTACTAGAGCAGCTGCCACTTCAGCAGCCTTTCTCAGAGGAGTTCCTACCAAGGACATTCTGGAGGCTGCCACTTGGAGCTCTGTGCATACTTTTTCCAAGCACTATAACCTCCCTTTGTTCTCTAAGTCTAGGGCAGGCTTTGCCTCTGCTGTTTTGCAGGGTCTTCTAGCTGCTCCTTCTTCTTCATAACCTCCTCCCGTGTTCTCAGCTTTGGCATTCTACCCTACAGTTATGACTGCAACAGTGAAACACGAAGAACATAGTACAGTTGTGTATACCTACCATAAATGTAGATGTTCGAGTGTCTTCACTGTTGCAGTCGGTGTTTCCCTCCCTCCAGACCCCTCATTTCTTTTTGCTTACTGTGTTTCCATTTCCACTACCTTTCTGGTGTATTTGTGTTTCCCTTGGGACACCTTTTGGTTTTAGGGGAACTTCTGACATCAGGGGCAAGAAAGGCTGGAGAAGATGGCGTCGGCTGTCAGCCTTATACCCATGCATTCTGACGTCAGGGTACTTGCTGATACAGCCGACGCCGGACCCAGACTTTGATATTCTGGCCGACCTCGGCCTGCCTGCCGGCAGGAGTACCCTACTGTTATGACTGCAACAGTGAAGACACTCGAACATCTACATTTATGGTAGGTATACACAACTGTACTTTCTGGAGAAGGAGTGAGGTTTAAGGGAAGGAAGGAATTGAGCATTTCATGTAGGGTTGGAGTGAGTTATAATTTTCAAAAAGAAAACATATGTACTGCAAGAAAATAATGAAAATGTTCACTATGGTTTTCTTTTTTATTAATGCATGTCTATCTATGTCATTGTTTAAACTGTGATTTAATAAAGATATTTAAAAAAAAGGAGAACGTAGTAGTGGACAGACTAAACAGAAACCTTATGCTACATGGAGGAAGCTTTCTTAGACTTGACCAGCAGGTGGGGTGCACTGGACTATTTACTTGCATCTGTACAGGCATCTGAGAGAGTTTTATTCGAGAGTAGCTTCTTCAGGAGCCTGGAGGGCAGATGCTGTCTCCCTTAATTGGACAGGTCTGTTTCTGTACACTTTTCCTCCCATATCCTTGATCCCCTAGGATATTGGCAGAAGTAGAGGAGGAGAAGCCATAAATTAGCCTTGTAACTCCTTTTTGGCCAAGGCAGCACTGTTTCCCTGTCTTGTACAACTTAGCAAGAGAAAAACATGTGGTGCTACTGCAATGTGTTGTTTTTCTAACACAGAGCAAAGGATGGTTACTAGTCTGGCCCAGTTGAGGTCGACAACTTGGATAGTCTCTCACTGATATCATGAAGGCAAAGATTCTTATAGTACATGCTAAACATTATGAAGGAGACCAGGAAACTTAGCACAAAAAAGTCATACCTAGTGAAGTAGAAAAGGTTCTTCTGGTGCCAATCCAGGGACCTTGACGCCAGAATGGCTATGGTAGTAATGGTCCTGGAATACCTGTCAACCCTCTACAAGTCAGGTGTAGCATACACATCTGTCAAAGTTCATGTTTCTGCTCTTTCAGCCTGTTTACCTTTGCAATCCCTTTTATATTTCAGGCCCTTAGGCTACCCAACAGACATATGACTCCACCATGGGATGTCAAATACGTGCTAGAAAAGTTGAACTTGCATTCCTCTAAACCAGTAGCCTTTTGACCTATTCATTTTCTCTCCTAGAAGATGGTGCTTTTGGTGGCAGCAATCTTTGTTAAATGTGTTTCAGATTTTTAAGCCTTTGTGTGCATACTGTTTCTGATGTTCCACTAAGAGTGGTTCTAGAGACTATTCCTTCCTTCATTCATGCCTAGAGTGGTTACTAAATTGACCTTAAAGCATTACATTCAGCTTCTGTTATTTTCCTAAACCTCAAAATTCAGGGGAAGGAACCCTGTATTTCCTTGATGTGCACTGACAACTGGGATTATGCTTACACAGAACCAAATGTTTCTGAAAAGCTGAATCACTAGATGTTTAGATATAGACCACTGTCGCAGTAGCTTAAGCTGTATGGGTCCTACTCCAATGCAACCCACCAGCTTCACAAAGCTGAGTGCTTTCCAGGCACTGCGACTGTCAGGAGCTTAAGCAGAGCTCCATAAAGAGACAGTTGTAGCACTACAAGCTTTAGAGCTTTTTTTGCCACAAAAGAGAGCACTCATTTGCTCCGCGCCTTTGAACTGTCAATCAGCTAGTGAACTTCATGAGCAGGGCAGATAAGTCCTCATTGGGGGATCACCTTCCACTGTCTATTTTTTAATGAAGAAAACTGGTGTTTTTCTGTCAAAATTGTGATTTTTTAGTTAGCAAATTGTTTTAGGACTTTCATATTTCTAGTGGGTATATCTTTATGCTTAAATGAACTTTCAAGGAGGAAAAAAGTTTGCTGGTAGACAACTTTGCTGTGCCCACTTGTTGCTCCTCAGACCACCCATCTTCTTCCTTCAGTTCTCTTGGTATAGCTTTTTCGGCCAGCAGAGAATAGAGGATAGCCGCATCCTCTTCAGCTATAGGGATGCAGTTGGTAGGCCAGGAAGAGACACTTTTCTCATTGTCAGTTAAAGGTACAGGTGAAGAGTTGGAAAGGTGGAAGTTGGGACCATTGTGTCTACTAAGAGTCTCTCTTTACAGGAAAGAGTTTGCTTAGTGAGAAAATCTTTCATTCTCCTAATTCTATTTCTGTAGACAGGGTTAATTTATTGGGTTTTACCAAGGAACTTTCAATGCTGTTTTCTTGCCTCATGATTCTAAAAGCAAGAAAAGGAAGAGAGTTCCTTTACTTTTTAAAAGGGAATTTAATTATGGGAGGTGCACTTCATTTTCATCTCATTCTGAGCATTCTCAGTCTGAGGAGATTATCATCAGCTTTCTATGATGAAGAGATTTCTTTTACTGACGCTTTATCTTACATGAAAGAGCTTTTTTGTTGTGGCCAGAATTAAATTCTTGGTGGCAAAGAAAATGAGTTATGATTTGTTAAAGTTAGAAATGCCTAAAAATGCAGCTATTCATTCTGTCTTCCTGCCTTAGACAATGTTTTTCTCATTGCTTCTAGCTTACCTGATGGTCATCCTCCTACTCCCAAGTTGTATAAGGTGCCCAGACACACAAGTACCTTGTTTTCTAATCCTAAAACAAATCCAGAAGTTATTTTTCTATCCAAATCTGCTTCTGCTAAACGGGTTAATGCTGCTAACTCCCTTCCCCCTGACAAGGATGGGAAAGCAGTGCATAAGTTGTGGAAGAAAAGGTATTCTTAGGTTCATAGGTTCGTACTAGGCTATCTGCCCTAGGGCATTTATAAGCCTAGCCAGAGTGTGTGTGGCTTTCACCACCCCTTAGGATGAGAATACTATGCCCTTTTAGGGTTTAGTTTACTGTGCCTCTGTCTAGTAGTGAGAGAGAGATGACCTCCGGGGTAAACCTACGATCTCCCATCCACTCGTCGAGACTTCTCTTGAATAGAGTCAGTGAGGGGCTCTGCCTAACATGGACTGGGATTCTGTTCCAGAGTGTAGGGAGCCTCTGGGTTATGAATCTGTCCCTCCAGCACGTCCTATTTATTTCTGTGTTGAGGTTTAAGTCTCTTGTTCTCGTGGCTCTGATGGATTTGGATTTTCTGAGGTGGAGCATGTCCATTAATTCCGGATTGGACATGGCCTTGTACGTCAGGCACAGATCACCTGTGAGTAGGTGGTATGCAACTGAATAGAGCTGGATTTTTTTCAGTCGGGCAGCATATGACATATGTTTAAGACCCTTTATCCTCTTGGTGAGGAACTTTTGGGGTCTTTCCAACTGCTGCAGGTGTCGGGTGAGATACATCCCAAATGGGGCATTGTACTCAATCATTGGCCTGATAAGAGTACAGGGGCACAATGACCTCTCTTGATCTAGATGTGCAACCCTTCATGATAAGGTGGGCAATATAGAAGGTCTTCCTAACCACTTTGGCAATGTGAGTGTCAAATGAGAGGTTTCTGTCAACCTGGGTCCCTAGGTCCCTGATTACCTCTTCCATACTTAATGGATTACCACCTATGTGGTAATTTGTCAGTACCTTGTTTTTCCCAAAGGGTATGACTATACATTTTTTGGCGTTCAGCTTAAGGCCATGGCTCTGGCACCAATTATCCGTTTCTATGAGGCCTCTCTGAAGGATGTTTGTGTCCGCTGGAGTATCAATTATGGCGCCCAGTTTGCAGTCATCTGCAAACTTTGTCAGCCACAATCCTCCTATGTTTGCCTGTACCTCGGAAAAATAAATGCCGAACAAGAGGGGTCCCAGGACTGAGCCCTGTGGGACACCGCTTGTGACTGGCTTAGAGTTTGACATAGCTCCAGCAACTCTGACCCTGTGGGTTCTGTCCTTGAGCCAGTTTGCAACCCATCTTGTGACATATGGGTTTACATTTAAGCTGGTGAGTTTGTCTATGATGCCCGAGTGGGGTATTGTGTCAAAGGCTTTTGCAAGATCAAGGTAGGCTGTGTGAACTGCCTTACCCTCATCAATGGCCTTGGTGACTGTTTCAAAAAAGTCGACCAAGTTCAAAAGGCAGGATCTGCCCTTGACAAAGCCAAATTGGGTAGGATCCAATGTCTGTAGGTCCCCAATGTCTTTGTTTATGAGTTCCATAATGATCCTCTCCATAGCTTTGCAGACCAGGCTCCTCAAGCTTATAGGGCGGTAATTTCCAGGGTCCGTCGAAGCACCGCCTTTGTGAAGTGGGACCACTGTTGCCGTACGCCACTCTTTGGGTGCGTATCCTGTAGTAAGGCTAAGATCAAACAGCAGCCTTATGTGTGGGTTTATTTCCTCTTGAAGTTCATGTAGCACACAGCCCGGGACACCATCCGGTCCCATTGATGCTGTGTTTTTAGCTTTAGAGAGGGCGGCTCTCACCTGTGCATCTGAGATGTTAAGGAGGCTACACTCTGCTGGGATAGTTATTTCTCCTTTTGGGGGGGAGGGGGAGGAGAAATTTGCACTGAACCTGTCTGCTAGAATGTTGGCAGTGTCAGTGGGTTCAGTGTATTTTGTGTCATTTTGGACTAACTCTGAGCATATCTGGGAGTTTCCACCCAGGTTTCTAACATAGCTAAGAAGGCCTTGTGATTGTCTTTTGTGTCTCTTGCGATTTTTCTCTCAAAGTTGGCCTTGGATGATTTTATGAGTGATCGTAGTTTTTTGCTAGTACTGATCAGAGATGCCTTTCCTTTTAGGGATTTTGCTCTGTCATGTAGTAGCTTCCTCCTCCTGTTGTAAAGTTTGTTTATGGCTGGGGTCCACCAGACCGGGCGCCTGCCTTTGGGGGAATGGGTCTTGGTTTTATTTGGGATTGCATGATCCATGCATTCTTGAAGGTGCCCATAGAAGGCATTTGCAAAGGATTCAGCAGTGTGGGTTGTGGTTTCCACAGGCCCAGGGGCCTTGAAGGATACCACATCAGTCTTAAGAAGTGTGAAGTTGCTTTTGAGAAGTTCTTCACTGTGGTCTTTTGTGCAGGGGGTGGGGCAGGATGTGGATTTCCAGTGAGATTAATTTATGGTCTGATCTTACCAAAGAGGGATATACTTCCGGTGTGGAGCATTTTGTCCCCATGTTTGTGATGATCAGGTGTAGTATATTGTCTCCTCTTGTGGGAATGGTGACTAGTTGTTCCATTGCATTTGAGTTTATGAATTCTAGGAACCTTTGGGCTAGGGTGTTGGGGCTTGAGTAATGTTCCCAGTCTATGTTTGGGTAGTTGAAGTCTCCCAAAATGATGGTATTTGGAGAGACATTCATACTCTCCAGTGTCTTCAGGAAGGCTGTGTGGGGTTCCTGAGTTTGAGAGGGTGGTCTGTAGCATGCTACAAACTGTAAGGCAGTTTTGCCTATGGTTAGTTGCACCTGGATAGTCTCCGATGCTTCGTGCGTTGCCAATAACCTGGAGGTGTGGGTATCTTTGATGAAAATGGATACTCCCCTCCTTTTGTGGTTCGGTCCAAGTTTTGGGGCCAGAAAGCATGATATGAGGTAAAACCTGATAGTGCTGGGGTGCTCTCAGGAGCCTTGAACCAGGTTTCAGTCACTGCACAGACATCGATGTTCTCCATACTGAGCAGGGCTTGGAGGCGTGCATCTTGAGGTTTAGACTTCTGGCATTGAGCAGCATTACCCTTAGTTTTTCCACTTGTGTTTTCTAGGGAGGTAGGTTTGTCATTTGAGCCTTGCCTAAAAAAGGCACTATGGGGGTGGCAAGAGCCTTGGCCAATATCCGGAAGCCCAGGGGTGACAGGTGCAAGCCATCCCTTGCGAAGCAGCGTGGCTTGTCAAGCATGTCATCCCAAGCAGACAGACATTGGATCCCCTTAGAATGACACCAGTAATTAAGCCAGTTGTTAAAACTGATCATTTTGTCTTTGTACTGTGGCATCATTCTTGGTGAGGGTAAGATGCTGCTCAGGATCAGGGTCATACCGGCCTGGGCTACATAATCAGAGAGCTCCTCTATGTCTCTTTTCATGTAGTCCAGGGAGGTACGTCTCGGGTCGTTCACACCGGCATGTACATTGACTGAGTCATATTTATACTTGCTGTGGAGTGACCTGAGTGCTTGTGTTATGTGGCGGATTCTAGCTCCCGACAGGCAGCTTACTGTGACCTTTTCCTTGTTCAGTCTGGTGAGCGGGACGTCAGTGTGTCTGACTATGGAGTCACTTATTACAAGTGTGTCTGGCATGTTGTTTGGCCTTAAGGGCTGTGACTGTTTAGCACACTGACTTTGTGAACTATGTGTTGCATGTGCTATGTCTTGAGGTGGTGGTTGCTTGGGTGTCTGCTTTGGAGGCCTCTGTTGTTTTGGTAGATCTTTAATCAGCGCCTCCGAGTATGTTTTTGTGTGTTTATGTGTTTGGTTTGCAGTTGTGATAGTTCTATGTGAGACTGGGTTTGTGGTGTGCGTGGTTACCTTCTCCTCCTGACTGGTCTTGCCAGTACTGAATTGAGAGAGCTCATCCTCCAGTTTGGCTATATAGTTGCATCTCTCACATATATTTGTATTTGTTGGGAGGAGGAGAGGGTTGTCTGTGTACATGAGGCAATTGTAACATTGCCTCAAGATTCCCAGATTCACCAGCTGAACAGGAGAGGACGCCAGCAACTGACCCTTCGACATGCTAGAAATAGTGAAAAAGATTGCTGTGTAACTGAGTCAGAAAGGACCTATAGGGAAATGGGTACTCAACAGAATTTAGGTGAATGAAGCACTTTCTTTTGTGTGCTTTACCTGTGTAAAAAATGCTTTAGGAGCAAGTGCTGAGCTTTTCAGATAGAGTATAGGCTGTTTAGATTGCAAGTAGAACAGTTCTAAGGGAAAAATTGAAGAGCAGACTTGGCGGAGCCAGAAAAAGTTTAACGTTCTTTAACTGGCGCTGCGCTATGCGCACGACCGCGCAAAGCCGTGCAAATGCGGATTTTAAGCAGTGAACTACAAAAGAGCTAGGAATGGTCCCAAACAACCAATTACTACAGCTTCTTGTGCTGAGGTCACTTCCCCCAAGGACAGGTAGGCTGCTCAAGGCTCCCCACTCCCACTGGTGAGCAAAGAAACTTCCTTCTATCCAAGTAAGGTAATGGACAACACAGGAACTACACCACAGCCCAGAATACAGCAATGCCTGTATACTGGTCTAAACTAGTACTTCTAGTACTTGAACTTTCAGATTTTTAAACTGTTAAGCTTGTATGTTGAAGTTATTATCTTTTGAAACCATGTAGAAGTTAGTGGTGACCCTTCCTTTTTCTAAGGTAAAGAATTCACAAAATGCTTCTGTAACAGATGTTTCTCATGTGACTGCATATTTTAAAGCATGCTTATGATGCTGCTGTTCCTGTATCAGTTTTGAGGAGATTTGTTTGTCTTCATTCTCAAAATATGCCTGATGTTAAATCTGGTATTTTTAAATTCACCCTTAGATAAAGATGGTCTTATTGACCCTTCTGCAGCTGAGGTGCTTAAGAAGTGTGATGAAAAGGAAAAAATTATTCAAGGCTGGTCTCAAATTGTTCATCCCTCCTTTGTCAGATTAAATGGGAATTTCCTCTTCTCCTGCGCTCCCTTTTCCGGTAAACAGTTTAAGCAGCAATAAGTTAGCAAACCGGGTTTTAAAAAGCAGTAGAAAGGAGGCTCTGAATAGAAAGTAGAAGTTACTTAAAATTAAGGATAGTCTTCTCGGTCAGCATGAATGTCCCCCTGTGCATGCCCCCACACCCATCCTGGCAACTTTTCCATGTCCCTTGAGACTTCAGCTTCCTTTGTTGTATCAAATTATTTCAGACAGCTGTGTTTTGAAGGTACTCCAGTGGGGGGTACACTTGGCAGTGGGAATCACCCCACTTTTCGAATGGATTCTCTGTTGTCCAGGGAGCGACATCTCTCTCTCTTGCCTCCTATCCTGCCACACATGATGTCAGACGGAGACATAGAACATGTGTCCCCAATCTACTGCGCAAAGATTTTTACTCTTTTTTTTTTTCTAGCTCCCAAAACAGAAATATCCTGGAGGCCTGTACGGTATATTTATTTACTAAATCTTTTTTGTTGAGCTTCCAAATTTCAAGAAGTTGTCTCTTCCAGTGTTGTACACCTCTGATCCCCTCTAGCTTTCCTGGTAAAAGTGGAGGTAAAAAACTCTTATCATCACATCTTAAGATTTGCTGTATTCACCGTAAAGTATCAGTTGTCTGTTGTACCCCTTGGAAAATAGAATTTTGATACCTTTTAGGCACCTTTTTTTCTGAGGATATGCAACAGGTACTAAAGGAGGTGAAAAAAATCCTGCTACAAAAAAATGATATATGTGCACATGGAAAAGATTATTTAGTTGGTGATAGTTAGGGAACCGAGATCCTCTTAGACTTTGATGCTTAATTATTGGTTTGAGTTGCTCTCCAATGACTTTTCATATTCCTTTATCAGGGTGCATTTGTTTGCCATTTCTGCTTGTCTGTCCTTTGATTTTCTCTATTTGTAGTAATGCTCAAGTTAAAAACAGTTTTTGAAAGAGGTGTTGCATCAACCTAGGAAACAGGTGGTTTCTCCTTGGGAGGACTTTGTAATTGAGAAGCTTATTGTCTCCATTTGAACCCAGCTAATTAAGCTGAATTGAAACTCATAACTTGGTAGACTGTTTTACTCATTGCTGTGACATCTGCTAAGCAGATATCTGAGTTACAAGCTGTTATGATGAATCAACCCCATCTTGTTTTCAACAGGGTCAGAGTTTCTTTGAGAACAAATCCTACATTTATGCCTAAAGTACTATCAGAGTTTACTTTAAACCAGAGTATTAATCTCACAGTTTTCTGTCTTGAACTCAAGAAGAAGGGAGACCAGATCCTTCACTCTCTTGATGTCCACAGCAGCTCATATGCTACCTAGACAAAACTTAAACCTTCAGGAAAGTTGATCAGTTGTATGTCCTTTCCCCTTACATTCAGAGGAGACAACCAGTGTCAAAACAGACCAGTTCCAGGTAGTTGTATCATACTATTAATGTGTTATACTCTCCATAATAAGCCACTTTCAGGCAAGGTCACAGTCCATTCCACAAGTATTTTGGCTTCCTTGGAGGCCGCCTGAAAAGTGGTGGAGTCTAGAAGTATCCTAGAGACAGCAACATATACAGTACATAGGTTTACAAAGCACTACAAATGAGATTCATTTCCAGGTCTAGGACGGACATTACTAGGACCATCTGCACGAGCTCCTGGCATTTTAGCTTACCGGCCACCATCCTTTTCTTTCCTCTTTCTATTTCAAGCTAAGAAAACTACCCATATAGCTCATGCTGCAACAGCAGTGATCTATGTCTGAACATAGTAGAGATGTGCAAGTAAATGTAACGTAACATAGACTTTCTAATAGATCACTGTGGCAGTAACCTCCCTTCCTCCAGCCCCCATTTCATTATAGGTTCATAGGAGTGTACTAGGCTAATGACCCTGGTGCCTTTACAAGCCTAGCCCATAAAAGTACCCTGGCATTGTGCCACCCGTCGTTAGTTCCCAGTGCCTCTATCAAGTAGAGCCACTGGAGTGACCCCCGGGGTGAACTTTCCATTTCCCATCCACTCATCAAGATTTCGCTTGAAGAGGGCTAGTGAGGTGCTCTGCTTGACATGTATGGAAAGTCTGTGATGATGCGCTCCATAGTCTTACATATCAGACTTGTCAGGCTAATGAGGCGATAATTTCCAGGTTCTGTAGTCGCTCCTCCTTTATGGAGAGGAATGACTGTTGCAGTGCGTCATTCGGTAGGGTCAAAGCCTGAGGTGAGGCTGTAAGTGAACAGAGCACACAGATGTGGTGCCAGTTCACTTTGTAATTCATGTAGAGCACAGCCAGGAATATTGTCGGGTCCCTTGGAAGCTGTATTCTTGGCCTTAGATAATGCAACTTTAACCTGTGCTGCAGTAATGTTGGGTGCCTGGCATTCTTCTAGTATTAAGATTGGTCCTTTGGGGGGGGGGTAAAGTTGGCACTGAATCTGTCGACCAGTATGTTGGCAATATCTGTTGGCTCAGTATAGGAGGTACCATTGTGCAGTAACTCGGAGCAAATCTGGGTATTGCCATGGAGATTCTTCATATAACTATAGAAGGCTTTGTGGTTGCTTTTAGTGTTTGCTGCAATTCTGCCTTCATAGCTGGCTTTGGAGGTTTTGATGAGGGATCTCAACTTTTTGTTGAGGCTAATAAGGGAATTTTTCCAGTCTTGGGACTTCACCTTTTTCTGCAACAGTTTCTTCCTTCTGTTGTAGAGTTTATTAATGGCAGGGGACCACCAGACTAGCTTCCTTTTTTTGGAGGAGAGCATCTTGGTTCTGTTGGGTATGGGTAGTTCCATGCATTTATGTAAGTGTTTCTACAGTGCACTGGTGTATGATTCGGCAGTCATGCATCTATTTTCCATTGGCATGGGTGCCGTGAAGTTAGCTTCCTCTGTTTTTAGGAGTCCAAAGTCAGATTTGAAGAAGTTTTTCATGGTGGATACCTTTGTGTGGGGGGTGAGATGTGGATTTCCATGGTGATTAGTTTGTGGTCAGATCTAACCAGGGAGGAATTGACTATTGGTGTAGAGAAACAATTGCCCGTGTTAGTAATTACTAGGTCAGGGATGTTGCTTCCTCTAGTGGGGGTAAGAATGAGATGGTGCAGGGCATTGGAATTGATGAATTCTAGGAAGTGTTAGGCCAGTGCATTGGTGCATGAGTAGTTTTCCCAGCTGATGGAGGGGTAGTTGGAAGTCACCCAGTGTGAAAGTGTCAGGTTGAATCTTAATAGTTTCCAGGGTGCTTAGGAATGTGGAGTGAGAGTCTTGGGACATGGTTGCTGACCTATAGCAGGCTATGACCTGAATCCCCATCTTACCCATTGTTAGTTGTACCTGGAGTATCTCAAATGCATTATGCTGGGCTACTAGTCTGGAGGTGTGCATGTCCTTTGTGAATATGGAGACACCACCGCCTTTGGAGCTTCGGCCCATGTTCTGAGGCCAAAAGGTGTGGAATGAGTTATAGCCTGGTAGCGCAGGGGTGCTTTCTGCTGCTTTAAACCAGGTCTCCGTTACAGCACAAATGTCGATATTCTCCATTTTGAGGAGTGCTTTGAGTGACTGCATCTTAAGATTTAGACTTCCAGCACTGAGCAGCATGACCCTCAGACTGCATTTGTTTATAGCTATTACTGTGGTAATTTGGTCTTTGGAACACCGCCTAAAAAAGGCACTATAGGGGTGGCAAGCCCCTTAGCCAGTACCCAGAAACCCAGGGGTGACAGATGCAGGCCATCTTTGGCTTGTCAGTCATGTCGTCCCAAGCAGACAGATACTGGATCCCCTTAGAATGACACCAGAAACTTAGCCAGTTGTTGAAGTCAATCATTTTCTGTTTGTACTGTGGTATCATTCTGGGTGATGGTAGGATGCTGCTCAGGGCTGGGGTCATACCTGCCTGGGCCACATAATCCGAGAGCTCCACCATGTCTGTTTTAATGTAGTCCAGGGAGGTGCGCCTCAAGTCATTCATACCCACATGGACAATGACAGAGTCATACTTGTACTTGTTGTGGAGTGACCCGAGTGTGTGTGTTGTGTGTCAGATTCTGGTACCCGATAGACAGCTGGCTGTTACCTTCTCCTTATTCAACCTAGTGAGTGGGACATCAGTGTTGCCTCACTGTTGAGGATTGTATTGGGCAAGCTGTTTTGCCTTAGCGGCTTAGGTTGAGTGGCACACTGTGTAGGTGACCTGTGTGTCTTGTGGTTTGTGCTTTTTTGTTGTGGTTGAGTACGTTTCTGCCTTGGATGTTTCTGCTGCTTGGGTAGATTTCTATTGAGAGCCTCCGCAAAGGTGGGTGTGTGGTTTGTGTTTTTATGTGAGGGATGTGAAGGTGGGTGTTCTGGAGGGCTATGTGTTCCATGTAGTGTGGTGCAGGTGTTGACCTCCTCTTGACCAGCTATTCCTGTCTTAGCTGGAGAGTGCATGGCTTCCAATTTGAAGATATAGGCACATCTCTCAAGTGTTGGGAGGTAAGAGGAGAGGGTTGTCTGTGTATATGAGGCAGTTGCTACACTGCCTCAGAATGCCCAAGTTCACCAGGTTAATAGGCGAAAGCACAGGAAACTGACCTTTAGACATGCCAGGAGGGATGGTCATCATTACTAAGCACTGGAGCTGTTTCCTTATAGGATGTCTAGTGCTGATAGCACTTGTGTGCTACAGTAATTGCTACAAAAAGCCTGATGAAGTGCTGGTGAATAAGCTAATTAAAGTGCAAGAGAGAAGAGAAAGTTTTAATAGATAGAAAAAACTGCCCAAATGGCCAATAAACTACAATTTCAGAGCCAGAAACCACTCCTCTTGTGGTGGATAGGCTACCTAATGCTTATCACTCCCACTGATCAGCTGGAAGGCTTCCCTCTAACACAGAAGGGTCTGCTGAACTCAGAAACTTACAAAACAGTCCTGGATACAGCAAATCTGTATCTGGACTACTCTAGTAACAGGAAAGGCGGAAAGCAAGCTTAGAACTTTTTTTTCCCCAGAAAAAAAGTTAACTTATAGCTGGAATACCTCAAAAAAGTTTAAAACCATGCAGCTGAAGCTCTGGATACTGCAGACCTGTATTCAGACTATGCTATTCAATTTTAAGGTTAAGAACTCAGTAAGAAAAAACAGAATGAAGCACAGGTTAATCACTTATAGTCACAGTTAAACAGCAACAAAATGCAATTAAATAGTAATGAATTGCATTAGATAGCAATGGAATATAGTTAATCAGTAGATTGCTTTGAATCGCTCTTGATGAGTGGATGAGAAATAGGAAATACACCCCGGGGATCACTTCTGTGTCTCTGCTCATCAGTGGCACAGGAAAATAACTTTCTTGGGTGGTGTAAACCAGGGAACCTTATTGGCTAGGCCTATGTAGGCCCTTGGGCCGATAGCCTAGTACCTACCTATGAACCTAAACAATAGCTCACAAATCACAACAGTAACAGACAGCACTGACAGCACTAATAAAGCAGTGATTCAGTAGAACACTGTCATCAGTTTAGTGAGGCTACCAACAAGCAGTAATAAATATGGCAAGCAGCAAAATTAAGTAGGAGAGGAGGTACATTGTTTTTTAATAGTAGAAAGTGAAGCGACAGAAAATAATAAGATAATTCAAGGTTCAGAAGCTGAAGGGGTGGGCCTTTGCTAAGTTCTCACTATAAACAGTAGAATGAGCTGATGTAATTTGACTGGGGGGAGTGTCCAGTATCAACGTTATACCAGAAGTGAGCAACTCAAAGCCACCAAGACTTAAGACAACCACAACAACTGGATGGGTGGGTGGGAAAATCACTTGTACAGATTACAGAGATATGTATTAAACATATGTGCAGAAGAAAATTGAAAATAAACACTTATCTTTTTCAAATATCACAGCAGGGCAGTAGGCCAGTCTCTGTGCAGCTTGGAGCAGCTTGAGCAAACAAGTCTGTCCGATTGAAAACACTTGCTATTAATGGCAGAGAAACAGAAACCAGCCCAATTATCCAATCAAAAAAACTGTTTTGCACGAATGCCCTTAGCTAAATTAAACCAGTCTGATTTACTTTCTCTCACGAAGAAAACAGCTTGCCCTGTCTGGACAAAGATTTCACTGCAAGCTGAAAGGCTCACAACAATAAACAGATATTCAGCTCTATCACACAACAAAAAGGAAACTACAAACAGTTCTACAGAGTACAGAGATGTAGATTAAACAGACGTGCAGAACACAATTGAAAATTATTGTAATTTCTTGATGTTTCCGTGATGTGGATTTATCCACCCCTTTTTGTGTATAGCTACTGTTTGAGTTGTTTAATAGCATTGTCTTCAGGGCTCCTTCCTGGACAAAAAAAAAAGTGCTCTGGAGCTTTTTTTGATCCATCTGCCCTTTTGTGGAGCCCTGATTGAGCTCCTGACAGTTGGGGTAAGTGGAAAGCACCTTAGCTTTGTGAAGCTAGCCAGTTGCTTTAGGGTAGCACACGTATAGCTTAGGCTTCTGCAGCATTGATCTATTAGAACATTTACTGTTATGGTAAGTTTACTTACATAACTACACTTTGTTTCTTGTTAAAGTAAAAGAGAGAAAAGAGGTTGTTTGTTACTAATCAAATTTTTTCCAAGCGCCTATGGTATTGCATTACCTTTTGATATCAGCAGAATGGGGAAACAAGTCCCTGGCCACATTAGGGTATATTCATCTGGAATTAACTATATAACTAAGACAGGCAGTGGTTCAAGACTTTTTTTGTGTTTTGCTGCCTTATGTTCTCATTCATGCTCAACTGTGCAAGGGAAGGGAACATTCAGTGGGCTGTCACAATATGCTTTGCTTCTGGTAGTAATGTTGCCTGCAGGTAGCCCTGCTTACCAAACTGAAGCATGGGAGGTGGTTTTCCTGGTCTCCATCTGAGAAATGTGGCACCATTCTAATGTGCTTCCAAGTACAAGCATCCTTCTTCCACTCCACAGGAGAGGCAAGTGGTCAAGCCCTTTCACTCCTCTCCTTCCCTGCCTGGCATCTCTAATGCCAGGTGTTCTTGTTACTTGTGTCATAGTCAAGGCTCCATCCCTCTGTATCACAGAAATGTATTGTTCAAGCACTCTTTTTGAGAATCAGCATGGGTCATATGGGTCTAGTTAATTGACAGGTTAGACACATTACCTTTCCTACTTTCTTTGGGGATGTGAAAAGGTAATTTCCCTCCATGATGTAGATGAATGATGAGTATCGGTTCATTTGGTAGCATATTGCTTCTAGAGTACAAATGTGTCTGTGGGATGACATACTGATGCTGCTGAGGTTAGGGGTTGAAGGATGAATTAAGGATGTTCTTCATCCCACATTGCTGCAGTCCTAACACTAGGGTAGTCCGCTGTCCCAGTCGGCCCGAATACCAAAGTATAAGGCTGACGTCGGTCAAGGCGCATTAGTCTGACGTCAGGACGTCAGGGTACAAATGCGCATGACCGACGTCATATCCAGTCTTTTGCCGCATGGTCCGATGCAGAAGCAATATTGCGAGTGCAGGTTGGCGTTCTGAAATTTTCTGAAGTCGGAGTTTCAGACCGAATCAAAGTTGGCTAAGTACCCGTTGGGGAATATTTTGGTTTTTCTTGCCTCAGTATTTAACCGGATGTCAGAAAAAGTGAATAACTGTATTTCTTGTGGGAAACAGATACCTCATAGGGATTACCATACCTTGTGTATACCTTGCTTAGGGCCTGAGCACGGCGTTGTTGGATGTCGCTCTTGTGCTAGATTTAACAAACGCACTATAAAGAGAAGATTAGACTGTGCCAGGTTAGTTTTGGGAAGCGTTGTAATTATAAAATGCCGTCGGATGCTCCGGCCGCTTCGTCTAAAAAGCGCAAGGACAAAGCAGCAAAGCCTAGGTTGGAAGAACCGTCTGTCCCGGACGTCGGTTCTTTAGAGGGCTCGGTGGAGCCGGAGGTTCTGCCAGAAGTTTCTTTGGAGTCTCAGGGAGAGACTTTACTGTTACAAGATGTGTCCTCTCAGGAGGCAGGCCAGGCTGAGGGGGCTTCTCAGGTAGCTGTTCTCCCCTCCCTTCCTAAGGTGGTTAGGCCCTCCCCTTCTGTTCCCAAGGCTTCTTCGAGAGGCAGGCCAGGTTTAACTTCTGTGGGTGTTTCTCCTAGTTCTTCAGGGTCTCTGCCTAAGAAACATATGCTTAAAATGGCAGAAGATTTGATTACTATGATTAGAGGTTCTATGCCCCCTCCTGATAAGAGGCCTAGGGTGGAACCTGAGCTTGAGAGTTTTGAGCAATGTTCAGAGGCTTCTGAGTCTTCGGCAGAAGACTTACAGGAGTATCCACCTTATTCTGATTCTGATGTAGATGATTCTACTCCTTGGCTTCTCCTCCTGAGGATTTTTCTTTTCAGAGACTCTTCATTCCATGAGGGAGCATTTTAAATGGGAAGGTCAAGATTTCTCTGATTCCAGGAAAAGGCTTAGGGAATTTTGTTTTACCCCAGCATAGGCCTTTGGCTATACCTCCTGTTCTGGATGTGGTGGAAGATGTTTTGCAGAGGCTTCCCTGAACCCTGATTCTTTGCCTCCTGCCCCAGTTAAACCGGATAGGTATTATAGGGTGCCTGAAGCTCATAAGTATCTTTTTAAGAGTCCTAGGGCAGACCCAGAAACTGTTTCTCAGGGGCCTAAAGGTGTTAAGGCTTCTGTTGTTAAAAATCCTGTTCCTCCTGATAAAGAGGCAAGGGCTTTGGATAGATGGGGAAAGAAGGTGTATACTTCTTCCACTTTAGCCATGAGGGCTTTGAATTGCCAGTTCCACATGTTAAAATACCAAAATTATCTCCTTTCACAATTGAAGTCTAAGGTGGATGCTCTGGCGGAAGGTATTGAGTGTAAAGAGTTGCAGAATGTAGTTCATGTTTCTGAACAGGTGGGTAAGCATTCTTTGCAATGTGGTTTTGATGCTGTACAGGCCTCTTCGAGGGTGGCTGCCACTGGTTCTGTTCTTCGCAGGCACGCCTGGCTGAGGGATCAGAATTTGGCTGAGCATGTTAAGACAAGGATTTTGGATGCCCCGTTACAATCTGATGTGTTGTTTGGTTCGCCTGTGGAAGCAGTTTTAAAGAAAATGGAGGACAAGGCTAAGTCTATGCAGACTGTTAAGGATTTTTTGCAGGTTCAGCCTCCGAAGTTTAGTAGAAATTGGCCTACTAAGGGGTGGACATATCCTTCTTATGATTCCCAGTCTAGGGGTAGGTCTAGACGTGGTAGGGGCAGAGCTCAAGGTTCTTTTAGGCCTAGAACAGGGAGTTCACCTGCTCAGTCTTCTGGTGAGGGCAGGGGTCAGTCCTTTCGTAAGCAGACCCAATGACCTGCCTTTTCAGCTGCCAGAGCCTTCTCGTCTGGCAGCACCTTTGGGAGGACGGCTGGCACTTTTCAAAGAAAATTGGAGTTTAATTACCCAGGACAGATGGGTGTTAGATATCATTCACCACGGTTACAGGTTTTATTTCCATACCTTGCCTCCTTTCAAAGGCATGCCAGACATTCCGCCTCTACAAAGAAAAGAGGCTCACAAGCAAATTTCTCTGTTGCTCCAAATAGGGGCCATTCAGCCGGTTCCTGTGCCAGAAAGGGGCCTAGGATTTTATTCTCGCCTGTTCCTAGTACCAAAAAAGGGGAACACGTGGAGACCAATTTTGGATTTGTCTATCCTCAACACTTATCTGGACATTCCCAAGTTCAAGATGTTGATGTTACAACAGCTTTTACCTCTGCTGGGAAAAGATCACTGGATGGTAACTTTAGATCTCAAGGAGGCTTACCTTCATGTGCCTATCAGACTAAGTTGCAGGAAGTATCTGCGTTTTCGAGCTGGGAATTCTCATTATCAGTTCTCTGCATTGCCCTTTGGCTTATCTACTGCGCCCAGAGTATTCACAAAAGTTCTGGCTCCAGTGATAGCTTACTTCAGGCTAAAAGGCATACAAATCTATCCTTACTTGGACGACTGCCTGATTCTGGCTCAAGAAAGGAAGACCTTTTTCAACATTTGGAATATGTGATAGCAGTGCTAAGATGCCTGGGGTATTCTGTGAACGAAATAAAGTCCAGTCTAGTACCCTCTCAAGACATGTGCTTTCTGGGTGTGAGACTGAATACAGCAGCCCAGATGGCCTTTTTAACCCCGGACAAACAAAAGAATCTGTATCTTTACTTCCATCAACTATCTCTTCAGTCCGGGCTGACTGCAAGGACAGTCCTTCAAGCCTTAGGGTTCATGGCATCTTGTATTCTGGTGCTTCCCAATGCCAAACTGCATATGAGGAAGCTGCAATGGTATCTCAAAATGTATGGACACAGCACTGCCAGGATTTGGACACTGTCATTCAAATAATACCTTGCATTCAAAAGGAATTTTTGTGGTGGGCTCAGGAATGTCACCTAAACAAGGGACTCTCTGTGACCCGGCCAGAGGCGAGTCAAATTCTAACGACAGATGCCTCAGACATAGCTTGGGGAGCTCATCTGAATGGAAAGTGGATACAAGACAAGTGGCCTGCCAGACTACAGCATCTACATATCAACATGAAGGAGATGTTAGCAGTCCAGTTTGCATTAATGGCTTTCAAGGAGTTACTTCTTCCAGGGCAGGTGTTGATTCTAACAGACAACACAACTGTCATGTGGTACATCAACAAACAAGGGGAACTCATTCTTATCCTCTATGCAGGCAAGCAATGATTTTGTGGGAGACTGCGCTCAGCTTGCAACTAAATCTTCAGGCAAGGTTTCTGCCGGGAGCACAGAACTCCTTAGCAGATGTGTTAAGCAGGCAAATCATGGATCCCCACGAGTGGAAACTGGATCTTCATGTATTTGAAAATTGACAGTGTCATGGGGAACTCCAGACATAGATCTGTTCGCTTCTCCACTAAACCACCAGCTGCCAAAGTTTTGCAGGCAAAGGTTTCATCACACAGCTTGGAAAGTGGATGCTCTTTCTTTCAGTTGGAAAAATCTTCATGTGTATGCCTTTCCACCTCTGCCTCTCCTCCCAAAGGTACTCCTAAAGGTCAGACAAGACAAGCCAAGGATGATTTTAATAGCTCCAGATTGGCCTCGGCAACACTGGTACCCATTACTGAGGAGTCTGGTAAGGAAGCCTCCATGGCCTTTACCTTTGATTCCACACCTATTGTCTCAGAGGACTGGTCATCTACTCAATGTCAAGCTTCACTCTCTTCATCTAACAGCCTGGCATATTCTGTTTTGAAACACAGCAGGTCTCAGCTTCCTCAACAAGTTTTGAATGTGATTATGGAAGCCAGAAGACCTAGTACAAGGAAAGTGTACGCAGAAAAATGGAAGAGATTTTTATTTTGGAGTGCAGCAAAGGATTTGGAGGTTTCTGAGCCTAATTTGAGTGTGGCTCTTCAGTATCTTACTGAGTTATTGGACAAAGGTTTGTCTTTCTCTTCCATTAAGATTCATGCTGCAGCGATTTCAGCTCACTATGATTGTGACCCACCATTGTTTTCTCATCCTTTGTTCAAGCAATTTCTTAGAGGGGCAAAGAATATAAGACGACCCCGTAGAGCTCCTACTCCTGCTTGGGACCTCAATTTTGTGTTGGAGAAACTTACTCTACAACCTTTTGAGCCTGCGGCTACTGCTGAATTGAAATACTTGTCATGGAAGACTGCTTTTTTGTTGGCCATTACTTCTGCAAGAAGGGTTTCTGAATTGCAGGCCCTTATGGCGGTTGAGCCTTTTTTTATTTTCCATAAGGATAGGGTATCATTACGTACTAATCCTTCCTTTATGCCTAAGGTGGTCTCTAGTGTGGCTTTAAACCAAACTATTCATTTGCCTACTTTTTATGCAGATCCCCAAAATAAGGGGGAAAAGATTTTGCACACTTTAGATGTACACAGGCAGTTGCGTTATTATTTAAGCAGGACTAAGGATTTTAGGCAGTCGCAGCAGTTGTTTGTTTCTTTTGCTTTGAGTTCTCAGGGCAAGCCTGTGTCAAAACAAACTATTTCTAAGTGGATTGGGTTTTGCATTGCATTTTGTTATTCCCATCATGGCAAGGAGGTTCCAGCTGGGATTAGGCCTCATTCCACTAGGGCTACTGCCACTTCAAAAGCATTTCTAAGGGGGGTGGCAACTAAGTATATTTTGGAGGCAGCTACTTGGAGTTCAGTGCATACTTTCTCTAAGCATTACCACCTGCCCCTCTATTCTAAATCTAGGGCTGGTTTTGCCACGGCTATTTTGCAGGGCATGTTGACAGCTCCAGCTTCTTTATGATTTGCCAGCCTCCCTTACCTCTGCTTTGGGATTCTACCCAAGTGTTAGGACTGCAGCAATGTGGGATGAAGAACATAGTACAGTTTTGTACCTACCATAAATGTAGATGTTCGAAGATCCACATTGCTGCAATCCAATTTACCCTCCCTCCTTCCCCTCTGTGTTTAGGGGTGGTTGTGTGGGTGGGGTTGTACTTCTGTAAATTTGTATATATTGTGTATATATATTTGGTACAGGAGTGTTTGGTGTTTTTTGGTTTTGGCCTTATCTTTTTAGGGTCTTCTGACATCTGGGGCAAGAAAAGACTGAGGATATGACGTCGGTCATGCGCATTTGTACCCTGACGTCCTGACGTCAGACTAATGCGCCATGACCGACGTCAGCCTTATACTTTGGTATTCGGGCCGACTGGGACAGCGGACTACCCTAGTGTTAGGACTGCAGCAATGTGGATCTTCGAACATCTACATTTATGGTAGGTACAAAACTGTACTTTTTGCATCCTAACTGTAGTTGGCATAATGGTTAAGGTATTTCCCATACAGGCACAAGGTGCAGGGTTTGATCCCCACATTTAGTAATTGGCTAGGCTTAAAATGGTTCACAAGGGCATTTAGCCTAGTACTAACCTATGACCCCTATGAACCTGTGAACATTTGCATTGCCTGTATAGCTCTCCATTTACTTGAGACAGACTTGGATAACCGAGTCCTGAATGAAAAATTAATTTTTGCAACTGTTAGTGGAGCTACACATCAGGTGAAATTGAAACTGCCTTATGCGAATAGATACTGTTCTCTTGTACTTTTTTTTTTTTTTTTTTTAATGTTAATTTCTGAACTGTGGTCTTAAAATAGACCAGTTTTAAAGCTCTGGTAAGGTACAGTTTACAATTTATCTTTATTCCTTACATCAACGGGAGATTATGTCAACTCCCAGAGTGTCTATATGACAAAGTATTAAAATATATATTTAAGGCAGCTGTCATGTCACATATCAGTATGTTTCCAGAACTTAGTATGTCACATTTACTCATTCACCATTTTCTGTTGAAACAAAATTCAAAATGTGCATGTTATCCTAAACAGAGAAACATGTTTGCTAGCAGGTGATCATTCATGCAAGTAATAGGCTTAATACATTTGTGAGGGACAGGTCATCTGCAGGTATTTCAGCAGATGCTAATTTTACTGTTTCTTCCTGTTTTGGTTAAAGCTTTCATCAGGCGTGGATAACCTAAGAGCCCAGAACAGGCAGCTAGAAAATGAACTGCTGGACCTTGCAGCCAAGAAGGAATCTGTAGCCCACTGGGAAGCACAGATTGCTGAAATTATACAGTGGTATGTATTTACTATTATCTCTTCTTACCACTGCTTATTAGAATGGTAATCTTTACTTTTCTTGTGTTTGTTGCTATTATTATTATTATTATGATGATGATGATGATGATTACTGCACAGCTATGGTTACCTTCCTATGAAATGTACTATTTTTTAAGACATGATATTCAGGCTTACCCAGCAGAAATGCATTTGTTTATGTTGTTTTCGGATGAAAAGTATTAAAATTACTCTAATAAATTTCTGCTTTCCTTTCACCCACAAATTGCAAACTACTTCTCTCCTTTCTGATTCCAGTCTTCAGGAGTCCATTCTTTAACCAGACCCCTCCCAACCTCCCTTCCCCATTACAGAGCTTGCTTCCTCAAGTTAGACACCACGTCTTGAAACATCATGCCTTGTCACAGTAGATTAGTGCCCTTCCTTAACCTTCTTTGGAAGATCTCTGTTCTCTCACCGCTTTGAATTGCATCACTGTAATTGTAGTCAGATTCATGTGGACTTGCTGAAGGTAGTTTCAGTGAGCATGAAATAAAAAACAAAAGCAGTTCACCAGAACCACATTCAGCAAGCAAAAGAAATTTTTTTGTCTACCTTTATCCCCCCACCCCCTGGAATTATACGTACCAACTGCAAGGTTGCTTAACAGTGGAGAAAAACGCAGTCTCCAATATCGCCAAAAGTGGCTTCGGCTAACTGCTTTCAGATTGTTTGCATTCACCGAAACTACCTTTGGCAACCTGACATGATCCCATTGTGATAATCTCAAACCATTCTTCATCTGTTTTTGACTATACTCCCTCATATTCCCCCCTTTTTGCCATCTGTATGATTCCCCATTTTACTTCCTTTTTTCTCAGTGGTTGTTAATTCACCTCCCTGTCCCCTCACAACTGTGTACTCTTTCATTCCCTTCCAACCTCTTTTTTTTTTTCCTCCACTACTCAGTAGCCTTTGTTTCCCTTTCATCATCACTTTTCTTACTTTATTTACCCCACCACCAGAACCCTTGTTTGGAAGCAGTTTGTGGTCCAAAATTGTGTGTAATCCAAATTCTATTAAACTGTCTTCATGCTGCAGTTTTCTGTTCAGATACAAATATCTCCATACTGTAACTTTGTTTACTTCATTACTATTTTGCTGTCCCAGTGTTCTACTGTAAGCCTAGGTCTTTTAAGTGTATGTATGCGAGATTTGCTTAAATATTTCTGTAGTTACTGTTGTTAATTTGATGTCAGTTCTTTCTGGTGTATTGTACAAATGTTTTCAGTACTGTTTACCTGTTACTGTTGTTGTAGTCCAGTCTTTCCTCTACACATCAGCAAAATGTACATAAAAAAAATAAATCCCATTTCTTGATTACTTTCAAGATAATGCATGTTTATATGACTTCACTATTTATTTGGAACTACACTCTCTGCTAGTTTTGCTCTTTTTTGAATTTCTGAGTGTAGACCACTTTTTAGCACTTCCTTGTCACAAAACTGGAAAAACTTGGAACAACTTAGAAATAACACTAAGCAAAAATCAGATAAGACAAAACCTACTAATTTCATAAGCTCCAAAACAAGCATCAACAAAACACCAAGCAGTTTTGAATAACAATAAAAAGTGTTCTGTACCCAGGACAAACTGCCACCACATCCCCAACCATAAATAATACTGACCGCGTAGCCACCGTGTTTAACAATCATTTCACTCAATCTGTACTCTCTTTACTTGAAACCAAACCACCCACTACCCTTACACTCCCTGCCACCCAGCTATCATCCTCTCTTCTTTCTCCCTTCATCCATAACCAACCTCCACTATCAAAGTGCCACCTCCACAACTAAAAACCTCAGCTCCTGCTACTGATAGCTTAACTACTAGCGAATCTCAAAATTACAACCAGTGCCCTTACATACCCAGTGTCCCTTCTGATAAGTATATCCACTACAGAAAACTACCTTCACTTAAAGGTGGACCACTGACCCCTCCAGCTACTGACCCATAGCAATTTTACCTCCCCTGTTCATAATATTAGAAAAATGTAAGCATTTCCAATTCCTAGCCTGTCTCACCAACAACAGACTGCTGTCTACCACATAATACTGTTTCCAACCATACCATATTACAACAGCCTTCCTACTTAGATTCAGAGAAACCATAAACTCTAACAGAAATATTGGCAACCTGGTATTCTCTATCATTTTAGACATGCCAAAAACATTTAACACAGTATCTTACAAACATCTAATTAATGAACTATTTTCTGTATCAGTATCTCAGTGCTCCCTTTCCTGGTTTATTGGCTATCTTTGGCAGACTGCAGGCCATAAAATGGAAATAAGACCCTCACCCCTGTTGTACCTTTCACTGTCGGTGTGCCTCAAAGATCAATTTGTGGCCCACTTCTTTTCAACATTTTCACAAACAACCTTACAAAGCCGTCAAACTTAGTTCTGTAGTCTAGTACATTTATGACACTACCCTCATTTTCTCTGCCTCAAGCCTCCCATTACTTCAGTAAGTGATACAAGACATTTTCATTTCCATTCCATTGAGTTAAGAGAACACCACGTATTTCTAAATGCAAAAAAAAAAAAAAAAATGGAGAGATGATAATTCAGCAGGCAAAGGAGAATAGTATTGCTGGAACTGAATTCAGTCTCAAGTCTTGGTGAGTACCTTCACAAGGTGGACACTGTTTTCACAAAATCTCACCAAGATGACACTGATATTTAAACTGTATTTTATATAGCATATATTATGGACAGAAGTAGGTTAAAAATAAAAAAGATAGCTGGGTGCACAAGACCCAGGATAAAAAGAGCCCAACCCTAGTAGGCACACTTTTTTACCAGGACTAGAAAAAAATGACAGTGTAGAATCCTCAAGACATCGAAACATTCCTACATTGGGGCTAGGCCCGGTGCAAGGGGAGTATGGACCCCTGTTGTAGAAGGAAGTAGTAGTCCACAAAAACTGATAGGCCAAAAAAGAGCCATAAAGACAATAGAGTGCACTATTGAAGATAAGAAAGAAAATTGTGTGTTGTTACTGTTATGCAAGAAGCCCTGAATTTCCTGACAGAGGATATATAGAAAAGTTTGAGAGAAATTAGAGGAAAGAAAAATACTTCCACAAGAAAATCTGTCAGAAGCTTCAAATACAAATTTGTGTTCATTAATACAGCAGATTCGTGAGAAACATTATATCGATCTAGAAACCTTGGGCTGTTTGGAAAAAGAAGTGACTGAGGAAGTGAGAAAATATAAAGAACAAAATCTAGAGACTTGAAAAGTATAAAAAAGAAATATGAAGATAGGAAAGAGAGATCAATCTGACACAGTGCAATATTTATGCAAAGGAGAAAGCTAAATTAATCAGTGCAGAACAGTCAGCCCCAAAGATATTTAAAGAGAAATACAGACAAAAGCATCCAGGTATGGAAAAATTCACAATTAACAAAAAAAAAAGATCACAAAGAGGGAACGTAGAACAGAAGATTAATAAAGTAGAAGTTAAAACAAATATTAGATGAAGATGTCGTTCCATTCATATGTTTCGGTATTCATAACATGAGGGAGTTTGTCGCAGGCTGTCCTGAACGTCTGGCCAGTATACAAAAGTGTAAAGATACTGTTAGGTTCATGCAACGGCGCACATAGGTCCCTATCTAATGTCTGGTGTAATGCAGCCATCAACATGCACCATCCTCAGAACTTTTCTTCCGCCAGTCTGAACGCCATCTTTGGTCATTTGCTCGACAGCAAAGTTGCAGTTTCCAAGTCAGATAAGTGCCCTATTGGGTTTTTTTTGTTTTGCTGAGGTTACATGTCATCTAGGAAGTGCAAGTGTCAGTGTGGAAGGCAAATTTAACATAAGTATTCCCACGTTCTGTGCCTTTTTTGGCTAGGCCCTAACCACGACCATACCTCGTGTGCTATTTGCAAAGCCTTTCTTCCAAAGACCCTTTGCAGCCCTCTCGCTTCTCCCAATTTATATTTAGAAAACCACTGCCTTGAGCATTTAACTTGCGATGCCATGGAAGGTACGTTATGCCCTACAGGGGAGTCTGTTCTTAAAAAGGCCAAGAAATCTAGGCCTCAGGTCTCTGCTGCTCCTCCAATTCCAGACGTCTCTCCTGAGGATGATGTTGGCTCAGAGACCTCAGAGGAAGGCTGTGATTGTTCTGCGGGTACTATTGTGTAGGCTGCAATGGATTCTGGTAACACATCCTTGGGGAAATGCAAATGTCCACAGCGGGCATACAGGGGGAACCCAGGCTAATAGTCTCTGAAGGTCCTAATGGAATTCCACAAATCCTTGTATATGAAGACGTCCCTATCACGATTATCGATTGTAGGCCTACGTTGGGTCCCTTGTCTTTCCACCATATGGATGTTCCACTAAAGAAGAAGCATAAAACTAAGCATTCTTTTTCTTCTTTTCAGAAACATTCTGCTAATTGGCAAGCCTTTTCTCAAGGGCTGTTTAATGCTTTTATGGCCCTTAGGCAATGTCTCTCTCCCTTCTTCACTTTCTCCAGTTTCTTCTAAAAAAAAATGGGATTGAGGATTCCTCAGATGAAGATGATTCCTTTGGGGGATGAGTCTGTGGCATATTCTGCCCAGATAATTCTCCCCATTGAGGTATGGTTCCCCAGAGGAGGAATCAAATGATACAGAATCACCCTGGGAGGATATTATCTTTGGTGGGACCATTGTGAAGATGAGAGAATTTTTTAAGTCGGAATACTCTCAGGTTTTTGAGGTACAAAAAAAATATATTAAGATCTGTTACAAATGGATTCCCCTTCCCCGTCCACAGTATTTCCAGTGCTACCAGCTTTCTTGGATGCTTTCTCCCCAGCTTCTAAGTGTCCAGACTCACAACTTCCTGCCCCTAAAAGGCCAGGTAGGTTTTAAAAAGTGCCAGAAGACTGCAAGTTTTTTTTGTGTGCCCTTCTACAGATCCAGCTACAGTCTCAGTGGCTGCAGATAAGCCCTCATAGCTTTTGCCTTCAAATTCCCTTCTTCTCTTGTATAAGGAGAGAAAAGTTTTGGAAAGGTTGGGGAAAAAAATATATACTTCGACCATGCTTGCCTTTAGGGTCATAAACTTTCAGAAGCATATGACCGAATATACCTTAGCCCTCCTTTCTCAAGCCACTGAGCTCATTTTGGAGCGTCCAGACACTGACACCAAGTCTCAACTTTCTTCCATTTTGGGTTCCTTTGCTCAAGTGAAATGTCATGCCATTAAGTGCAGCTATGATGCAGTGGAAGCATCTGCCATAGCTGCTGCATCTGGCTCTGTCTTGAGGAGATACTCTTGGCTGAGACTCCAGCCTCTACCAGACAATCTCAAAGCTAAAATAATTGATGCTCTATTAGATTCCAAGGCCTTGTTTGGATCTGCAGCTGAAGACCTTTTTTAAGTTCTTGCAAGAAAAGGGCAAGGAGCTCCAGGACCTTAAGCAAATTTTTGTGTCACCAGTTCCAAATTTTCAAAGGAACTGTCCTTCTAAAACTTCCTTTTAAGGCAGCTGTCCAGACCTTTTTCATCTAAGAGTAAAAGAAGTGCAAAAAAAACTTAGTGCCAAGATTACTACTACTCCTGTTCAGAAGCAGCATTTTTTGAGCAAGCCAGGTAGTCTGTCACTACCAGTCTCTCTCCAGCTAGTCCCCACTATCCTTGTGTCTTTCCCTGTCTCTCCCTGCTCGGAAACAGATCACCCAAGACTCCTGGATTCTTTTATTATCCTCAGTGGATACTTCATGACATGGAAGACCCTTCCTTCAGGGGTATTCCTCAACCTCCAAAAGACCGGTTGGAATTTTTTCTTCAGGTGATTCACACGTTGATTTCTCAGGGAACCATTCAAGAAGTACCACCTTCCCAAATAGGGAAAGGATTCTATTCAAGAATGTTCCTAGTCCTCAGAAAAGATGGTTCTTGGAGACCCATTCTAAATCTGTCACATCTAACGCTTTTCTAAAGGTCCCCACCTTTTGCATGCCTACCTTAAACACTGTGCTTCCTCTTATTCTTCCACAGGCCTTCATGGTGTCCCTGGGCATCAGGGGTGCCTATCTTCATGTCCCTATTCTTCCTCTTTACAGGAAATTTGTGCACTTTGCTATTGCTTCCTCCCATTTTCATTTGTCTTCCTTGCCTTTTGGTCTGTCTACGGCTCCAAGGGTCTTCATAAAATGCTTAACTCCTGTTAATGCCTTTTGCAGACTCTGGTATTCAGATCTTTCCATACCTGAATGACCACCTTCTCCAGGGTCATTCTTCAGACAGTTTTACAGAACCTTCATTTCACAGTGTCTCTACTGCAAAGTCTAGGATTCACTATAATCTTCCAAAATCCTTTCTCACTTCTTCACAAGACTGTGTCTTCCTAGAATGGAGAATACAACCAGACAAGATGTTGGCTTCCTTACATTCTCAGAGAGTCATCTGTCTGACTGCTTTCTCTCAGGCCATTATTCTACTTCAGTCCCTGACATCCAGGGAGTACCTCTGCCTGCTAGGCTTTAAGGCATCCACCATTCCCATGTTACTTGTAGCCAAACTTCACATGAGGATGTTCCAGTGGTATCTCAGGTCAGTCTAAATGCAACATGCTAATCCACTAGATTTTTTTATTCCTTTCCTTCCATGCTTAAAAAAAAAGAATTGCAGTGGTAGAATCAACAGGTTACCCTGAATCTAGGGTTTCCCCTCCAACCCCCTCTTCCACCTCAGGAGTTATTCACGGATGCCTTAGACATGGGATGGGGGGCAACCTTCACCTCTTGAAAGGTTCAAGACATGTTGTCTCCTTCCCATATGAAGGAACACATAAACAAAAAGGAGATGAGAGCTCTGGTTTTTGCCCTGCAAACTTTTCATCCTCTTTTTCTTACAGGTCTCTTGAAGTGGTTGACAGACAACACCACAGTTCTTTGGCATGTCAACAAGCAGGGGTGGACCAAGTCATGTTTCCTGTGCAGGTTGGCTCTCAAGGCTTGGGAGTTGGCTACTGAGTATCAACTAACCCTTCAGGCAGTTTACATTCCCTCCAGTCAGAATGTTGTGACAGACGCATTGAGTAAGTCATTGACTCAATCCCACTAATGGATGTTGCATAGGGATGTGTTTTTGGACATTATCCACCAGTGGGGTACTCTCAATTAGATCTTATTGTCTCCCCTATGAACAGACAGCTTCCAGAGTTTTGTGCCAAAGTACCTGATCCTCTGACATGGAAGATGGACACCTTATCCTTCTCTTGGAAGGGGATGTTTCTCTATGCATTCCCCTTCTACAGAAAGTTCTGTTAACGATGCAACAGGACTAAACAAAAATCTTGCTGGTGACTTCCTTTTGGCCAAGACAACATTGGTTCCCCCTTCTTCTGCATTTAGCCAACGGCAATCATTTCAAGTTGCCTCACAGGGTGGATCTACTCACACAGGACAAGGGATCCCCATTTACACCCAGAAATGTCAACCTGTCATCTGACACTGTGTGTGAAAGGATTTTGATCCCTGTCAGACACCAATTTTCTGAGGACATACTGCAAGTTGTGCAGGAGGCCAGAAAACCCAATACTAGAAAACATTACATTTCCAAATGGAAGAAGTTTTCCATATGATGTCTTTCTCAAAACCTACGACCGTAGTCTGTGGATAGTCCAGTGATTTTGTCTTATCTGCGAGAATTACTGAAGACTGGATTATTACACTCTTCAGTAAAAGCTCATCTGTCTGCCATTTGTCTGTCTACCAATGACCCCTCCTTTGGTTTAAAGATTGGAATCAAACTTTTCTTGAAAGGTGTCCTTTATATCAGACCACCAAGGAAACCAGTTCCTCCTCCTTGGGATCTAAATTTTGTCTTAGAAAAACTTACTTTGCCTCCCTTTGAACCAGCAGTTTCCTTTTCTCTCCAACATTGCACTTGGAAGACAGTGCTTCTTTTGGCTGTCACTTCAACCAGATGAGTTTCAGAACTACAGGCCCTTATGGCTTCCTCTCCCTTCACTGTTTTCCACAAGGATAGGGTTTCCCTATGTACTAATCCCTCCTTTGTTTCCGAGGTGGTGAATGAGTTATCACTTAACCAATCCATTAATTTACCTACTTTCTTTCCCTCTCCACAATCTTCTAGCTCGAGGATTTTACACACCTTGGATGTCCATGGACAACTCGGATTTTATTTGGATAAAACCAAGTCTATCAGAAAACCTGATCTCCTTTTCATTTCTTATCATCCCAGGGCTCTGGGCATGCCTATTTCCAAGCAGACTATCTCTTCTTGGATCTTAAAGGCTATTTCCTTTTGTGTTTCATGGAAAAACCCTTACATTTCTAGTTAAGGCCCATTCTACTAGAGCTGTGTCTTCTTCGAGTACTTTTTTCAAGGGTCGAAATGATTCCTCTATTCTGAAAGCAGCTACTTGGTCTTCTGTCCATACTTTCACAAAACATTACAAGTTGGATGGTATATCTAGATCTAGAGCTGATTTTGCCAGGGTATTCTTGAGGGGGTTGTAGAGAGTGCTGCTGTACCTCCTCCCACTTTTTCCTCTGTATGTGCTTTGGTATTCTCCCTCATGTTATGAATACTGCAACATATGAATAGAAGAACATAGAATCTTCTCTCAGCTGTTAGGGGTCGCCACAGCAAAACTCTTCTCCGCTAATGATTGGCAGTAGATTTTTTTTATCGTGCCGAGGTGCCAGCCCATCGCCCAACTTTCAACTAAGGCACGCCCATTCACCCATGTCTTTCGAACGCCACTCTACCACGGGGAGGACATGCAGACTCCACACAGAAGGCGCTCCAGCCGAGAATCGAACAGGAGAACCTCTTGTTGTGAGGCGACAGTGCTACCGCTGCACCACCTAGTTGTGTAAAATCTTACCATAGTCATAGATGTCCTTCTGTTCTATATGTTGTAGTATTCTATCCTACCCCTGATGCTTGCTTCATTTCTGAGTATGTGTTTATCTTGGTTTATTTCAGGTTGATGTTCTTCCTGGGGCATTCAGTTCTGAGGATGGTATGTGCTGATGTCTCCTTTATACCCAGTGTTGGATGGGACCTGTGTGTGACGTCGCACGTACCTAGCATTAGCTTTAGACTTTTGTATACTGGCCAGACGTTCGGGACAGCTTGCGGCAGACTCACTCATGTTATGAATAGTACAACATACAGAAGAGAAGAACATCTATGGTTATGGTAAGATTTTACACAACTATTCTTTATGGAACACTCGTGAAGTGAAGAATTTAATACAGAAAGTCAAACACAGGTTACATCACAGCATGATGGACAATGAGTCCCCAAAATAAGAAGAAACAGGAGGTGCAGGAGATATCTTAAGAAGAAATTTGGACATGGGAAAGAAAGATATTTAATATGGTGCAATATTTATGCAAAGGAGAAAGCAAAACTAATCAATACAAAAGGAGCAGCACCAAAGCTACTTGAAAAGTAGATCAGGCAAAGGCATCCAAACATGGAAAATTTTACAAAACAAAGAATACAAAAACAAAGAAGATTAGTAATGGAGAATTTAAAGAAATAGAAACTGAGGTTATGGATTACATGCGAAGTGAAGGATTGAGTGTAGAAAATTTACCTCTGATAACATTACAGCAGGATAGAGCAGTGGATCCCCAAATTAATGAGAAGCCAGTGGAGCGGGAAACAGCTGATCAGTTGCCATATGAAGATACTTTGGAGCCTTCCACAGGAAACCAGTACAAATGTTCAGTTAAAGTTGTACAACAAGAGAAGGAACAGGAAACTGACAACTCTGACGCAGTCAGTATTGTGGGTTGATAGGCCAGTGAGCTCCCATATGAAAAAGCAATGGCTGACACAGTATGAAACTGAAGAGAATATTCTTTACATATGGATTGTATTCCGCCCAATGACCCAACATCTGGCCTATATACAAAAGTATAAAGCCACTGCCTGGACTTGGGACATCGCATGAAGGCACAGATAGCATTGGCCATAAAAGGGACATCTGCACATACAATCTTTAGAACCTTTACGCCGCCATTCAGAAAGGTGACTCATACGTTCAGTCTGCCATTCGATATTGTGGGTTTCGCCTTACAGCTTCAGGTAAGTACTCTGTAGGGAATTTAATTTGTTGCTACTGCCTTTTGTTGTTGTTAATGTCATCCAGGAAGGGCAAATGTAAGTGTGGAAGGCAAATTCCACATAAGGATAGTCACAAGCTTTGTTCTGTTTAGGTCCTGCTCACGACCATCACACTTGTGCTATCTGTCAGGCCTTTGTACCTAAGACGTTACGTAGTCGTCTGTCAGCCTTAAATCTCTATTTAGAAAACCAGAGACTCAAACATCTAGCTAGGGATGTAGTGGAGGGTTCTGGGAGTTGTTCTGAGTCGTCTGTGAAGAGGAAGGTTAGCAAAACTAGGCCCAAATCTTCTTTGGCTGTGCCTTCTCCCTTCCAACGTATCCCTAGAGGTTGGTGAAAACCCGGCGGTGTGTTCGGGGGCAGAGTCTGCTTCTTCGGCAGGTACCGCAATGGAAGCCGTCATGAATGGAGATCCTAGCATATCTAAGGCTATGCAGACATCTGGTTCAGACGACTTGGGGGAACCATGGCTCAGGAACTGTTCCTGCCCCTCAGGCTAAGGAAGTGTTTGACGTAAGGTGTATGTCTGCCCATTTTCCTCAACAAGAGAAGAATGTTAAGAAGCAGTAGAAGACTAGGCATTCCACTGTTCCTTTCACACCTCTGTCAGATTGGGATGCTTTCTCAGAGGGTCTCATTAAGGCTCTGATGGCTTTGAGGCCCCCAGCTTCACCTATTTCCGTGCTAGCCTTTTCCTTGTCTCCTATGTTAACATTAGGGTCTCAAGGGTCATCTTCTGTGCAGACTGTGGAATATCAGATTCATGATTCTGATTCTGAGTAGGTCTTCTTCAGATGAAGACTCTTTAGCATACTCCACTCAGATTCCTTCCCCTCTGGAATATGCTTCTCCAGAGGAAGAGTCAAATGGGGGAGATTCTCCCACGGTAGAGGTTTCCTTTGGTGAAACTGTTAATAAAATAATGGATTTCATTAAGTGGGCTTCTTCTCAAATTTCAGAGGAGCAAAAGAGATATGATATTTTCCATTCAGAGACTCCTGCTCCTTCAGCAGTCCTGCCAGTCCTCCCAGCTTTCTTAGATGCTTTGGCATCTGCATCTGAAACCCCAGACTCTCAAGCTCCTGTCCCTAAAATGCGTGACCATTTCTATGAAGTCCCTGAGAATTGTACGTTTCTTTTTCAATACCCTTCAGTTGATCCAGCTGTGGTCTCCATTATTTCTGACAATTCTTTTTGTGTATCCCTTTCTTTCTTCCTTCTGACAAGGGAAGTAAAATTTTGGAAAGGTTGGGGGAAGATCTATACTTACTCCACCTTGGCTGTTAGAGCTATTAACTACCAGACACACATGTCTCTGTACACTCTGGCCTTGCTTTCACAGGCTCTCTCCCAATTACCTGATTGAGAGGCTAAGTCACTGACTCTTTCTCTTTTGTCTGCTCCCTCCCAGGTAGCTAGACATTCAATAAAATGTAGTTATGATGCAGAAGAGGTATCTTCCGGGGCTGCAGTTTCTGCTTCTGTTCTCAGGAGGCATTTCTGGCTGTCTCCAGTCACTCCCTGATGCATTAAGGCCAAATTGCTTGATGTTCCTTTGGACAATTCTGCCCTCTCTGGCAAAGCAGCTGCAGAATTCTTTAAATCTGTAAAGGAAAAAGGGTTCCATGATTTGAAACATTTACTCATTTCTTCAGTCCCTAAATTCCATAAGACTTTCCCTGCCATGACTCCCTTTGTCAGGAAAACTGCTCGCTCCTCTTCTTCTACTTCTTCTGGAACTAGGCCAAGTAAGTTTTGTGGGAGACCCCAACAGGCTAAGGCTGTAGCTTCTGCTCCTTCTCCTCAGCAGCCATTTCAGCCCAGGCAAAGTTCTCTGTGATGTTCAGCTCCCTCTTCCAAGTCATACTTCATTGCCTCTTCACCTTTCTCTTTCCCTTGCAGTTTTGATGGAAATCACTCAGGATTCATCGGTGATTTCATTTATCAAACAAGGGATACTTTGACTTGGGAGACTCTTCCTTCCTTTCAGGGGACACCTCAGCCTCCCTCCACTCAGTTGCATCTGTTTCCTCTGTTGCTTGCTCAACTTTCCAACCAAGGGACCATTCATCCTGTTCTTCCAGACCAGCAGGGAAAGGGCTTCTACTCCAGAATGCCTCTTGTCCCAAGAAAAGAATGTCCTTGGATGCCTATCCTAGATCTTTCCCTATTAAACACTTTCCTTGTGGTGCCTTCTTTCGGGATGCTGTCTGTGCAGTCTGTTCTTCCCCTGGTTTCTCCTGAAGCTTTCCTAGCTTCTTTGGATCTCAAGGATGCCTAGCTGGATAATCCCTATTCACCCACAGTTCAGGAAGTTCTTGCATTTCTCGAAGGGTTCTTTGCACTTTGTTTTCTGCCTTGCCTTTTGGTCTTTCCACTGCTCCAAGGGTATTTACAATGCCCCGCCCCAGCCATTGCCTATTTACCCCTACTTGGATGAGATCTGCTCTTTCTGGCCAGCAGTCCAGACCTGTTACTCCAACACCTGGATCTAATTATTCCTATTCTGCAGGGCTAGGGATTCTCAATAATTTTCAAAAAGATCAACTACAACTCCAAGTCAGGCTCTCATATTCCTGGGGTGCAGGTTCTGGACAGACTTGATGATGGTTTTTCTCCTTTCAGGAAAAAGTAGCTTCGCTCATAGTATACATGGAGTCTCTTTTGCCCCTTTCTTCCATCACAACCAGGGAGTTTCTGAGACTGCTGGGGTTCATAGCTTCCACAATCCCTATGCTGCCTTTTGCAAAATTGCCTATGAGAAAGTTCCAGTGGTTTCTAAAGACAGTTTGGTTTTAACATGCTCATCCTTGGGATATCTTGATTCCTCTTCTGCCCTGCCTGAAGATAGAGCTACGTTTGTGGATGCAGCAACTCAGTCAGAACCCTGACTTACCACTTCAGGTACTTCAGCCAGCTCAGCAAGTTTTCACATATGCCTCCGTTAGGTTGAAGAACAACCTTTGCTTTCAGGTAGGTACAGAGTCTGTGGTCACACTCTCAAAAGAGGGAGCACATCAACATCAGAGAGGTGAGGGCTCTGATTCAAGCCCTGCAGACCTTTCATTCTCTCTTCTTTCCAGGACACTTAAGGATTCTTACAGATAATACCACTGTCCTTTGGGTACATAAACAAGTGGGGGGCACAAATTCTTACCTTCTTTGTCAACTAGCCATCAAAGCATGGGAATTGGATATCCAGTACAAAGTGACATTACATGATGTGTACCTCCCCTCTGCTCAGAACTCGGTGGCAGACGCGTTTAGCAGATCCATGACACAATCCCACGAGTGAATGCCTGACAGGGATGTGTTCCTGGATCTAGTTCACTGGTGGAGTATTCCAGAAGTGGACCTCTTTGCCTCCCCTCTAAACAAACAGACTTCCTCTTTTTTTCTGCCAGGATCCCTCAAAATCAGACTTGGAAGGTGGGCGGTTTATGGTATCCCCTATGGAAAGGGATGTTTCTTTATGCATCCCCCCTTCCCTTCAAATCAGTAAGTCCTGTTGAAACAAAAATCTTGCTAGTGACCCCTATTGGCCACGACAGTACAGGTTCTCTCTTCTTCTGCAGTTAGCCAAGGGTCACCAGTACAAGTTACCTCACCTGGTGGGCCTACTCACTCAGGACAAGGGATCCGTGATTCTCCCACATCTGTCAACTCTACAAATGATCTTGTGGGTGATCAACTTTTGATTCCTATAAGGCACCTGTCGTCTAAGGATGTGCTTTGGGTTTTGCAGGAGGCCAGGAAACCTAATACTAGAAAATTTAGCATTTCCAAGTGGAGAAGATTTTCTGTCTGGTGCCAAGATAGAAAAGAGGATCTCCTCTTTGTGGATATTTCTTTAGTGCTTTCCTACCTGTTTGAGTTACTTAACAGTGGTCTTTCCTATTCATCAGTCAAAGTCCACTGTTCTGCTTTGTCTACTTGCTTGCCATTAACTCCCCCCTTTGCTTCCAGACTTTTTCTTAAAGGCGTTTTATAAATGAAGCCTCCCAGGAAACCAGATGTTCTTTGTGTTGCACTGTTGCAGTCATTACATTTGGGTAATCTGCTGGCAGGTTGCCCTCAGTCGGCCTGAATAACAAAGTCTTGGATCCTGCGTCGGTTGCTGTCTCCTCTTCGATGACGTCACGGGTATAAAACATGCAGCCGACGCCATTTTATTCAGTCTTTCTTGCTGCGCGGTGCCCGAAGCAGCAGTTCGCAAGTGCCAGTCGGCCGACTCCTGAAATTTTCGTATTCGAGTTTCAGAACCAGAGTTTCAGAACCAGAGTCTTAAAACTAAAGCTAAGCATCCCGTTGGGGAAACTTTTTCTTGCTCCTTACTGATGTCAGTAAAAGTTAATAATTGCATTACTTGTGGGAAGAAAATACCTCATAAGGATTTTCATTTGTACTGTATTCCTTGCCTAGGCCCTGATCACTGCGTGCCTTGCTGTCGGTTTTGTGCTAGAGTTAAACAACGCACTATTTAGCATCGGTATATTTTTGCTTCTAAATATTTTGGTTCAAGATTTAATTATTCTGAAATGTCATCAGTTAGCAATCCGACTACCGGAGTTCATAAAAAACTCAAAGAAAAAGACAGAGACAGACCGTCGAGGGCCAAAACCGACGATGAAGCTTCTCCTAAGCCAGTTGCCGGTTCACCGGTACTCACTGAGGCGCTTTCGCAAGCCCCTGATACCCACTACTTTTAAGTTGCAGGCCTCTACCGAGACCCATTCGGAGTCCGGTATGCCATGAGATTCTCAGAGTATTGAGCCCGCGGATGTCTCTCCCTTGGATGGGTCCGGAGCCGCCGAGCAGGCACCGGCTTCTGAGGGTGTTTTTAGGCCTCAACATTTTTATATTAAACCGATGCCAGCGACAAAAACAAGGTCAAAAACAACTTCTATGTCTAAAAAACCATTGCATGAGCCACGTGCTCAGTCCTCTATGCTTAAAAATCAGATGATCAAAATGGCTGAGGATTTAATTACCTTGATAAAGGTGTTCCCACCCCCCCCCACCCCCGCTAAGAGGCCTAGGCAAGGCACTGATTATGAATCTTCAGATCAGGTTTCCATTTCTTCTGATCAGGAATTTTCTATTCCACCCTATGAGGATTCGGATGCAGAGGAATCCATCCCATCTGCATCTCCTCCTGAGGATTACTCTTTTGGAGAGACTTTGCATACTTTAAGGGAACATTTTCACTGAGAGATTCAGGACTTCTCTGAATCAAAAAAGAGGCTTAGGGATTTCCTTCTTCTTCCTCAGCAATACCTCCTGTATTAGACATTGTTGATGGTGTTCTCGGAATCAAGCATGACTCCTGATTCCCTGCCTTCGACTCCTAGTAAGCCAGATAGATATTATAGGGTTCCTGACTCCCGCAAATTTCTTTTCAAAAATCCTGCTGCTGATCCTGAGACTATTTCTCAGGGTCCCAGTGGCGTAAAGGCCTCTACAGCCAAAAGTCCTACCCCTTCTGATAGAGATTCCAGGATAGATGGGGTAAGAAGGTTTATACATCTGCATCCTTTTCAATCGGGGCTTTAAACTGCCAGTTTCATATGCTTAAATATTAACAGCATGTTATGGGCTTACTGAAACAGAAATTATGTTGATTTCTGATTCTGTGGAAAGTAAAGAATTACAGGAATTATTGCATTCACCAGAACAGGTTGGAAAGCATACTTTGCAATGTGGTTTTGATTCCTTGGAGGCCTCTTGTAGGGCCACCGTTATTGGATCTGTAATTAGAAGGCATGCCTGGCTCAAGGAGCAAAATCTGCCTGATCATGTTAAAGCTAAATTGTTGGATGCCCCTTTGCAGCATGATACTCTGTTTGGTAATAAGGCAGAAGAGGTTTTAAAGAAAATGGAAGACAAAGATAAATCTATGCAAACTGTAAAAGATGTCTTGCAAGTACAGCCACCCAGGTTCAGTAGGCACTGGCCTACTAAAAATTGGTCCTTTTCTGTGTCCAACTGAGCCACTCAGGACAAATCCAGGCATTCAAAAGGCTCCAGATACCAATCACAGGGTTCTTACAGGTCAAAGCAATGGGTTGCCTCCACCTCCAAATCTGGAGGAAACAAAGCACAACCCTACAGTAAGCAGTCTCAATGACTCCAATACCATCACTGTTGCATTTAACATTTTACCTTAAATGAAGACAAGACACTTCTTCCTCTCTTTCAGTGGTATTTATTACACACATGTGGGAGCCTAATGGAAAGTACCATGGAGACTCCCTGAACAAAGGAATGCATAAGTTTGTATACTGGTGATACTGCTGACAGTACAAAAATATTAACTAGACCAATTAAATTAGTACAAAGGACAATTAACCAATCAGTGGTTTACCCGTAGGCTTAAAGCAGTTCACATTACTACATTTCTAGACAGAGAAAGAAAATTGGCTACACTTCCATAGAAGGCACATTTCCTGCTTTCAAGCAGGTTCCTGTTTTTCAGTGCTTTCTACTATTTACAGTTCACAGTACAAAGTTCATCTCAATGCATACAGATTGTCACGTACTCAATTTCCTTAAGCACATACTTTGGCCATTCATATTCTACAATCCCCCATTTGATGCTGTGTAAGCATCACCATTTAGTCGATCATACATTTGCCCGAAGTCTAACATAACCATGTGGCTGGTTCCTTCAACATTTTCACACATTTTTATTTCATCATCCATATTCATAACTGCAGCATGTAAAACTTTGGCACCTTTTTAGTAGTCTTAAAATACATTAATTTCAAAATCAATGCTTTGATTAAAAACACAACATGAAAAGCAATAAGAGTTAATACTGCAATTAATAAAATTAACTTTAATAGTCCACCTCCCCAACCTGAGAACATTTTGGTTAACCATGCCCACGTTGAGTTATCGGCCTCCTTGGCCTTAGAGAGTTCGGAGACTCTCTGAATGAGTTTGAGATGACTTTCAATTTCGTGCTGATTGTCAGGAATAAATGTACAACACTCCTCCTGGATTAAAGCGCAAGTTCCGCTTTTCGCCGCTAGGGTGAAATCGAGAGCCATACGGTTTTGAAGGACTACAGCTCTCATGGCAGTCAGTTCATCAGTCACTAGTTCTAAAGCAGAAAATGTGGCATTGCTTAATACTTCAAGCAATTTAGACAGTTTTGTCAGTTCTCAAGTTGATTTTACTGCTCCGTATGCTGGAATTATACCAGTCCATGATATGACGTTATCACCCAAGTCCATATGAGATAGTCCTTTGGTGCCAGCATGAGCTAAGTCATGATGATAAATCCATGAAGCGTTAATTTGGCCTACCGGATTGGCAGGCTTTTTGACCTCGCGAACATTCTGAATTTTTTCTTGAGGTAAAGTAGATGTATGTCGAATGGCTGGGACTAAATAACCTATGAAACAGCTACCAGACCAGTTTCCTGGTAGCCATTTATAGGCTCTTCTATCACACACAAAGTAGCAATTTTCCACCTTAGTGGTGATATTACTATTTGTATAACCTTGTTCAGAATGAAACACCTTCTTATCGATCAATCCCAGCTGTTGGTATAGAACAGAATTATTTCTTACCTCTTCATATGTTTTATGTACCAGTTCACAAAATAAATCATAGGTTTTATTACATTAGGAGGAGTTATTGTTACATCTGTAGGGAACTGTCACATTACAAAAACTCCATCCTACCTTGACTTTACCAAATTTCTGAAAACACACAGTTCCATTTCGACCGTTAAACAGATGTAATGCTATCCTGTCTTTTGAAGTGACATTTGAAGTGTCATAGATCAGATTAATCCCGGTTTCATTAGTCCCTAAAGGGACTGTACTTAGCATCAATCCCACATGAACAGTAGGAAAAGCAGTACAGATACAACAGTCAGAGACATTGAGGGATGATGCATAGGCAAATTTAATAGCTTGGTAGGTGTTGAAAGGTGGGTGCCAAATAGCTCACTTGGTGTGATGCGTCCATGGAGCAGGAAATAAAAATGGCCACATTAAAAATAACAGTACAACAAGAATGATCATCAAAATGGCTGTCCAATATGTTTGTGGACATGTTTGTTGAGTCTGTGGAGTGTCAGTAGTTTGGAGTTTTCCAAAAGGGTAAATGTTAGGCATCGTCAGATTCTGGAACAGTTCTACTTTGAGTATGAGTAGCAATGGGAGGAGAATCTGAAGTTGAAAAAGGTAAAGGTTGTTGATCTTCAGACGGCACATCTTTTTTGACGTGTGAAATATGGATCCAAGTTGGAGATCCTTGCAGTCGCACAGCAGATGACATTGTCAGAAGAACCAGGAAGGGCCCCTTCCAGCGCGGCTGGAGTGCTGTTTTTGTAGAGAAGGACTTAACGTAGACCCAATTCCCTGGTTGTAGGGTGGATGCCAGAAAAGGATCAGGAAGATGTTGAGCGGCTGCTATTTGTCGGTGGTGAAACTGTAGGAAAGAAACACGAGATTTGCAGTACAAAAGAATACCATTATCAAATGCATCATATTCAGAAAAGGGTAGTGGTGGAGTCATGGGCATACGCAAAGGGCGACCCATTAGAATTTCATGTAGAGAAAGACCCTTAGTAGGATGCGGTTGTGACCGCATAGAAAGTAAAGCTAGTGGTAAGGCCTGCACCCAAGTTAGGCCTGTTTCTGAAGTGACTTTAGCAAGTCTAGTTTTCAAAGTCTGGTTCATGCATTCAGTAATACCTGATGCCTGTGGTTTATATGGACTATGAAATTTCAGAGTAATGCCTAGCATTGTACACAATGATTCAACTAACTTAGCAGAAAAATGTGTTCCACGGTCAGAGTATATTTGACTAGGAACACCAAAACGAGGTATCAATTCATAACACAATTTTTTTGCAACTAAAATAACATCATTTTTAGCACATGGGTAGGCTTTTAACCACCCTGAAAAAATGTCAATAATAGTCAAAACATATTTAAAACGAGTAGAAGGTGGGAGTTCAATAAAGTCTCACTGTAAAGCACAAAATGGTCCCATTAGTTTTGGCACCGGCTGAGCGGGAGCCAGAGTGCCCTTTGAAATGTTATGTTGTAAACAAATGGAGCATATGCTCAAAAATTGTTGCACAGAAGCAGAAAGTCCTGGGGCAAACCAATCCTGGATTTGTTTGATTAATGCTTGTACCCCGACATGAGCTGGCAAATGATATGCTTTTATAAGAGATTTTAACATAGATGTAGGGCAAATAATCTGCCATCAGGATGTTGCTAAATTGAATCAGAATGTTGGAAACAACTGTGGGCCAGCCATGTTTTTCTTTCTGATTCCGATGCTTCACTTTGTAAAGCTTTCAAAACAGTAGTGTCAAAAGTTACCGTTTGTAAGATAGGCTGCAAAAATTGACCCTGAACAGTATGTGAAAGAGCAGCCTGCTTGGCAGCCCAGTCAGCCAAATTGTTTCCCTTAGCTACTAGGGAGTCATTGGTCTGGTGAGCTGTACACTTGACAGCAGCAATTTTGGAAGGTAATAGTAAATCCTGTAAGAGGTGATCAATATACAGGTAGTTTTTAATTGGTGCCACAGAGGGTGTTAAAAGCCCCCTTTCCTTCCATAAGGTACCAAAATCATGAACAAACACCATGGGCGTAACGTGAATCAGTATAAATAGTAACAGATCTGTCTTTTACATGCATGCAAAAGTGCTACTAATTCCGCAGCTTGTGCGGAAGTGCCAGGTGGTAATTGTCCAGTTTGTAAAACTGCGGATTCCGAGCAGACTGACCATGCAGCCTGGAGTTCGCCAGTATTATTTCGTAAACAGGATCCATCTACAAAAAGAACTAAGTCAGGATTAAGCAAAGGAACATCTTGCAAATCCAACCTAGGAGAAAGAACAGTGTTAACTACAAGCACACAGTCATGTGGTTCGCCCTCGTCACTGGTTGAAATTAATGAAGCAGGGTTTAGTGGTGGGCAACGTGTAATTTGAACAGCAGGATTAGTTAATAAACTTAACTCATATTTAGTCAGGCGAGCATTAGAAAGATACGTGTTTTTGTTTTTAAAAGTAACGCTTGCACCGCATGAGGTACTGCTAGTATAGTGTCATGTCCTAATGTCAATGTTGCAGCCATATCGATCAAAACAGCAGCCACTGCCACTGCTCGTAA